>NW_022437206.1:300620-305641 GCF_009761245.1 Sapajus apella
AGACAGAGTCTTGCTCTGTCGCCTAGACTGGAGTGCAGTGGTGCAATCTCAGCTCACTGCAACCTCCGCCACCTGGGTACAAATGATTTTCCTGCCTCAGCCCCCTGACTAGCTGGGATTACAGTGACTCGCCACCGCACCAGCTAATTTTTGTATTTTTAGTAGAGATGGGGTTTCACCATGTTGGCCACGCTGGTCTCGAATTCCTGACCACGTGACCCACTGCCTCGACCTCCCAAAGTGCTGAGATTACAGGTGTGAGCCACCATGCTGAACCTTTTTTTCTTTTTTAGAGATGGAGTCTTGCTCTGTCACCCAGGCTGGAGTTGAGTGGCACAATCTCAGCTCAATGCTGCAACCTCCACCTCCTGGGTTCAAGAGATTCTTGTGCCTCAGCCTCCTGAGTAGCTGGGACTACGTGTACCACTATTCCTGGCTAATTTTTGTATTTTTAGTAGAGACAGGGTTTCACCATGTTGGCCGGGCTGGTCTCAAACTCCTGACCTCAGGTAAACCACCTGCCTCAGCCTCCCAAGGTGCTGGGATTACAGGCATGAGACAACACACCTGGCCCTACCCTGCATCTCAATGTCCACAAATATTATAAATCACCTGCTTAACTGTCTAGGATTTTCAACTAATTGTCCAATGTCTAGATGAAGGTGCTTTCAAATATTTATAATAGGTGAGGATGTGGACTAGGATGTTTTATCAATTAATTGGTTGATTCCAAAAATGTAAATCTTTGAATCTGAAATAGGGCTGGAGAACTTAGCAAGGTAATATCAATTCCACATGAGCTTTGAAGATCAATTGTGCCATCTGCCTCACAGGAAGCATTGGCATGTGATGTTTCCTTACTAACATGGACTTTAATTTCATTTAGCTACTGTTCTTTTGATTCATGATTTGACAACCATTTTGTCTTTTGAAAAACCATACTAGCCAAGCACAGTGGCACATGCCTGTAATCCTAGCACTTTGGGAGGCCAAGGCAGTCGATCACGAAGTCAGGAATTCAAGACCAGGGTGACCAAAATGGTGAAACCCCGTCTCTACTACAAATACAAAAATTAGCTGGGTGCGGTGGTGGGTGCCTGTAATCCCAGCTACTCAGGAGGTTGAGGCAGGAGAATTGCTTGAACCCAGGAGGCGGAGGTTGCAGTGAGCCAAGATTGTGCCTCTGCACTCCAGCGTGGGTGACAGAACAAGATTCTGTCTCAAAAAAAACAAAACAAAAAAAAAAACAAACAAAAAAAAGACAACCCATACCATTGGCCAGATGCAGGGGCTCATGCTTGTAATTCCAGCACTCTGGGAGGCTGGCAGGAGGACTGTTTGAGACCGGGAATTTGAGACAACCCTGGGCAACATGGCAGAACCCCTGTCTCTACAAAAAAAAAACCCAAAAATGAGCCGGGTATGGTGACACGCATCTGTACTTCCAGCTATTCAGGAGCTTGAGGAGGGAGGATTGCTTGAGCCTGGGAGGTCGAGGCTGCAGTGAGCAGTGATTGCACCACTGCACTCCAGCCTGGGCAGCAGAGTGAGACCCTGTCTCAAAAACCCCTCCAAGAGCATGGAACTGCCTTTCCTGTTAGATACCTCCACATGCTGTACACATTGCTCAGTTGTGACAAAACATCCCTCGTGTTCCGTTTTGGATTCCCTGAGGTGTGACCTATGGTGTGGCCCTGGACTCAGGAAGCCCCTGAAGGAGGGAAGCGCACCAGCTGCTGTGGCTGCATTGCCTGTCCACATGGGGTTTCCAGCCAGACAGGTGAGCACCTGCAGCGACGCCCTCCCGTCCACACCTGTCATCCTTCCTGCCCTGACTCCAGGTGAGGGCAGAGGGCCTCGGAATTACAGGTAAGTAGTTTTTTTTTGTTGTTTTTTGTTTTTTTTTTGAGATGGAGTTTTGCTCCTGTCACCCAGGCGGGAGTGCAATGGCGTGACCTCGGCTCACCGCAACCTCCACCTCTCAGGTTCAAGTGATTCTCCTGCCTCAGTCTCCCGAGTAGCTGGGATCACAGGAATGTACCACCACACCTGGCTAATTTGCTTTTTTGCTTTTGTTTTTTTTTTCAGTAGAGACGGGGTTTCTCCACTTTGGTCAGGCTGGTCTCGACCTCCTGACCTCAGGTGCTTCTGCCCGCCTCGGCCTCCCAAAGTGCTGGGATTACAGGTGTGAGCCACCGCACCCGGCCTCAGGTAAGTGTTCTTTACTCAGTCATTTATTCACTCACTCGGATAATTCATTCATAAATTCCATTGCTGTAACTTAGTAATCCCAAATAACCTAAACTTCCACCTGCCATGCAATGCCCTCACCACACACCTTGCCTGGTTAGCTAATTCTTCCCAGGGATTTCCCATCCCTGTAATGCCGTTAAAATGTCTAAACTAGGCCAACAACTTATAAAACAGCAAGTCAGAGTAAAAACAAAACTGGGCTTAGATCCAACAAATAACAACTGTCACAGAAGAGGCTTGGTCGGGTGCAGTGGCTCACGCCTGTAATCCCAGCATTTTAGGAGGCTGAGGTGGGTGGATCACTTGAGGTCAGGAGTTTGAAACCAGTCTGGCCAACATGGTGAAACCCCGTCTCTATAAAAATACAAAAACCTTAGCTGGGCGTGGTGGCAGGTGCCTGTAATCTCAGCTATTCGGGAGGCTGAGGCAGGTGAATTGCTTGAACCCAGCAGGTGGAGGTCGCAGTGAGCCGAGGTTGTGCCACTGCACTCCAGCCTGGGCAAGAAGAGTGAACCCTATCTCAAAACAAACAAAGAACAACAACAAAACAGGCTAACAAAATGCTGCGGCAGGTTATGACTTGAGAAGTCATTTCTGAGACAGGGGTTGGGACATGGGAGCTGTCCAGCTCCTGAAAATATGTGGCAGGAGACAGAAGAACTAAGATTCTCTACACAGCAGGACAATGTGCCTCTCGCTGTTGAGGAGACTGGGGGTGGACAATCAGGCTTGGGGCTAAGAAGCCTCTGGGAAAAGGCCCAGACCGCACTGTTGAGCCAGCCCAGGGGCTCACACGCCCCCAAATCCCCACCCTCAATGCTGTCCAGAACGCTGCAGGCCACACCACTACTGGGTGAGGTTGATGAAATGCTGCCTTCTCACATCGGGTTCTAGCAACTAACGTAAAAAAATGTAAATAATGTTATCGAAATTAGGATTTTATGTTGTTTCAATTCAAACAGAAATTTAGTTGAGGAATTAATAGCCAGATGTAGTGGCTCACACATGTAATCCCAGTGCTTTGGAGGCTGAGGCGGGTGGATCACCTGAGGTCAGGAGTTTGAGGCCAGCCTGGCCAATATGGTGAAACAGCGTCTCTACTAAAAATATGAAAATTAGCTGGGTTTGGTGGCACGTGGCTGCAATCCCAGTTACTTGGGAGGCTGAGGCAGGAGAATCGCTTGAACCCAGGAGGCAGATATTACAGTGAGCCAAGATCACACCACTGCACTCTAGGCTGGGCAACGGGGCAAGACTCCTCAAAAAAAGGAAAAAAAAAAGAAAGAAAAAAGAAATATTGTCTCACTAAAAGTAAAGGTAATGACATTTTGAACTTAGGAAAATTTTCTCAGGCAGTTTTTCTTGTTTGACTTAAAATGTTTCAAAATGCAGTGCAGAGAGTGGCATAACGATACCCACACACACAACACAGATTTAACAGTTACTCATATGTTGCCATGTCTGCTTCATGTTTTTACGTTATGAAATATTGTAATTTTCAGATCTCACAAAATTTCACTCCTAAATACTTCAGTATGCACCTATAAAAAGAAGTAAACATGAAAGTGGGGTGTGGTGGTGGGTGCTGTTGTCCCACCTACTCAGGAGGCTGAGGCAGGAGCATCGCTTGAGCCTGGGAGGTCGAGGCTGCAGTGAGCAGTGATTGCACCACTGCACTCCAGCCTGGGCAACAGAATGAGACCCTGTGTCTAAAAAACAAAGTAGGTATGGTTTCCTACAAAACCAGAATAGCATGGTAGTTGACACATTCAAAAAAATCCTGCATATCATCAAATACTCAGGAGGAGTTTTCTTTTCTTTTCTTTTTTTTTTTTTTGAGACCTAGTCTCGCTCTGTCACCAGGTCAGAGAGCAGTGGCACAATCTCAGCTCGCTGCAACCTCTGCCTCCTGGGTTTAAGCAATTCTCCTGCCTCAGCCTCCCAAATAGCTGGGATTACAGGCATCCACCACCATGCCCGGTTAAGTTTTGCATTTTTAGTAGAGACAGGGTTTCATCATGTTGGCCAGGATGGTCTCGATCCCCTGACCTTGTGATCTACTCGCCGTGGCCTTCCAGTGTGCTGGGATTACAGGTGTGAGCCACTGTGCCTGGCCAGGAGGAGGTCTTCAAAAACCAATTAACCTCAGAAGGTGGGAGAAATGCCGGGTCACGAGGACACAGCCATGGGAAATGATATTTACATGGGTAAGAATCTGAGTTTCCTGTGAGAAACAACAGAAAAAAAATATCCTCCTTGTACAACGGAGAAAATATTATTTTTTTCCATGAAACTGTAAGGGTGTGGGCAGTGTAAACACAAAATTACGCATGAAAGCTTCCCCAGAGCTCCGTGTGGGTGGAGAAATGTGTCCTATATCTTGGTACTGGGAACCTGTGAGAATTTCCAAGCCCAACACCCTGTGTCCCGGCTTTTCCCAACAGATGCAGAGCAGTGCGTGCGTAGCTCAGCTGGGCAGCACCCAAATGGCGAGACAGGCCACCGGCTCCCAAAGCTGGGCCCTCCTGGCTCCTGAGGACCCTCTGGGGATGGCTCTGGTCAGTACAGCCCTTTCTTTCTCTGCTCTGAGCCGTCAGGTGCACATGCTCTTTCTGAAGAACTGAGACTCCCCCAGCTGAGGCCAGCAGCCGGCCTCAGCCACGTCCTCTCCCTCACTCCAAACTTCCTCCATTCCTCTGTCTTCACTGCTTGTCCCAACGCGACCACCTGCTCCCAGCAGACCACACTGGAGTCCTGTGCACTGCAGC
>NW_022437207.1:0-24685 GCF_009761245.1 Sapajus apella
CCCTAACCCCTAACCCTAACCCCTAACCCTAACCCTAACCCCTAACCCCTAACCCTAACCCTAACCCTAACCCTAACCCTAACCCTAAGCCCAACCCTAACCCTAACCCTGACCCTGACCCTGACCCTGACCCTGACCCTGACCCTGACCCTAACCCTAACCCTAACCCTAACCCTGACCCTAACCCCTAACCCTAACCCTAACCCTAACCTGCTGACCACTGTCCCAGCAGCATGCCCAGCCCCTTCTTTCTCTGCTGTGAGGAACACTGCACGCTCACTTCCCAGCCTTCCATGTAGCTAGAGGCCCGTGTCACTTGGTTTTGGCCTATCAGAACGAGAGGTCTGCTGAGGGACTTTAGTCTCTTCTACCGGCAACGGGGGGATATAGGAATTGCTCTGGTCAACAACTGCCTGAGGCTGGCACCCAGGTGGTAAAGAATTTACCAAGACAGGAATGAGTTCAGAAAGGCAGATTTATTAGAGAAAAAGGGGATATACGTTGGAAGGGAGCAGCGGGCAACACAGAAGAGGAAGACCTTTCTGCCAAAAGGCAAGGTCTGGAGGGAGGTTTTACAGGGCGTGCTGCTTGGGTGAATACCGGCAAACGGGATTCCTGGTGCAGCCGGGCCGTGAGCTGAGTGCTGGTAATAGGGTGCTTGGTCACTAGTGAGCCATTTGTGGTAGACACCGTTTCTCTGAACATCTTTACTTCTGTTTCTGTTCCTGCCAACTTTCTCTTCTTTTTCTTTTTCTTTTTTTTTGAGATGGAGTTTCACTCTTGTTGCCCAGGCTGGAATGCAATGGCGTGATCTCAGCTCACCACAACCTCAGCCTCCCGAGCAGCTGGAGATTATAGGCAAGCGCCATCATGCCCGGCTAATTCTGTATTTTTAGTAGAGATGGGGTTTCTCCAATTTGGTCAGGCTGATCTCAAACTCCCGACCTCAGGTGATCCGCCCACCTCGGCCTCCCAAAGTGCTGGGATGACAGGAGTGAGCCACTGCGCCCGGCCTATTTTCCAATTTTCTTGTAACTCCTTGGGGCTCCACATTTCCCTCTGACAAAACAACTATGACAAATCTAAAAAAGTGAGATATGTGGTGCTTTTTTTTTGAGACAGTCTCCCTCTGTTGCCAGGCTGGAGTGCAGTGATACGATCTCAGCTCACTGCAACCTCTGCCTCCAGGGTTCAAGCAATTTTCCTGCCTCAGCTTCCCGAGTAGCTGGGACTACGGGCATGCGCCTCCACACCGAGCTGATTTTTGTATTGTTAGTAGAGACAGGGTTTCATCGTGTTGGCCAGGATGGTCTCGATCTCTTGACCTCGTGATCCTCCCACCTTGGCCTCCCAAAGTGCTGGGATGACAGGCGTGAGCCACCGCGCCCGGCCAATGCATATTTGATGAAAGCTAGGTTCATAGGTCTGAGAGGGTCTAGGGCTGGTTATGTGGTTTGTCTGAAGAAAAGACGTATCAGCAAGGGGCCCAAGTATAAACAGTATTATCGGATGCGATGTTGAAGACTGTACTGTGATCACCTTCTGGCTGCCAAGTTGTGCCTAAAACCCATGGGTCAGAGACACTGGGCTGTCCTTAAAAGGGGAGCCCCATGAAGAAGCCTTTGCGGTTGCTCAAGAAGGTTGTGTTATGAGGCCTGTGCATGCATAAGGACTGGCTAAGCACGCGAGGTTGGAAGTAACATTGCAGATATTGAAAAATCAGAGTTTCGCTGGGGGTGGTGGCTCACGTCTGTAATCCTAGGACTTTGGAGGCTGAAGAAGGCAGATCACCTGAGGTCAGGAATTCAAGACCCGCCTGGCCAACATGGTGAAACCCCACCTCTACTAAAAATACAAAAATTAGCCAGATGTGGTGGAGGGCACCTGTCATCCCAGCTACGCGGGAGGCTGAGGCAGGAGAATTGCTTAAACCCAGGAGGTGGAGGTTGCAATGAGCCGAAATCATGCCACTGTACTCCAGCCTGGGGGACAGAGCAAGACTCCATCTCAAAAAAAAATTAAAAAAAAAAAAAGAACACTTCTTTGGAGTTTTATCATTATGTCCCTTCCAAGTAAGGGGATAGGGCAGCTTGTTAGGACCAGGAAAGAGTGCGTGAAAACATTTTTCCCCAGGGTGCACACTAAGGGGGAAGTGGCCAGGCGTGGTGGCTCACACTTATAATCCCAGCACTTTGGGAGGGCGAGGCAGGCAGAACACTTGAAGTTCGACAGCAGCTTGTAGATTTTGATTCTAAGTGACCATCAAGACCGGGCTTGCGGGGGTTGTGACTAACAAATGTAATAGGAGATTTGAGGTCACAGAGGCAGTCTGTGAGTCTGAGGTCAGGAGTTTGAGACCAGCCTGGCCAACATGGCGAAACCCATTTCTGCTAAAAATGCAGAAATTAGCTGGGTGACTGTAGTCTCAGCTACTCGCAAGGCTGAGGCAGGAGAATCACTTGAACCCAGGAGGCAGAGGTTGCAGTGAGCCGAGATTGCACCACTGCACTCCAGCCTGGGCAAAAGAGCAGAACTCTACCTCAAAAAAAAAAAAAGTTGAGGGAGGTGAAGCATCCCTGCTGTGGCCTGGCCTGGCCTGGCCTATATGCTGGCAAGGAGGATTGAGGACCAAAAGGTAGGACCTAAAAAACTACTTAGGGCTAGATAAGTAGCTCCTGTGTAAATTAAAAACTCAATCTTATTCCCTGCCAGAGTTAGGGTTACTGGATGGCCTGGATGCCTTCTGGACCCCACCAGTCATCTCTTTCTGCCTTCTGAGTTCCCTAAGTTTCTCAGAGTCAAAGAACAGAGTTAGGGGCATTTGTGGTTGCCATTCTCCCAAACTCGCTCACACACCGGGGTTGCTGGTTGTGTGATGACCCTCCGCACAAAGGAGAGAGGGGCAGTCCTGTTTCCAGTGTCCTGCTTGTTTCCAGTGAGGACAGGGTCACTAAGAACCAGAATGTGGTTGGGGAAGCTGTGGGCATTTCCAGCTCATTTGCCCGGCTGATTGTAGCGATAGCACATAGTGGGCTCCTTAGTGGCTGTTAGGCTCCACCCTGATGGCTGACCTGGGGCCCTTGGGATGCGCAGAGAATCTGCAATGGCAGCAGCCGTGTGGTGAACCTGCCACTTATCTCTTTCTTCATCTTTTCTGTCTCATTCACGCTGCAATTTTTCCTCTTTGTTAAAGACCTTGAAGGCCGTGTCCAGCCAAGTGGGGAATGGAATTTGTGGTTCTTGGTCTAGTGTTTGGAGTTTGTGTCTAATATCTGGAGAAGCCCGGCTAATAAAATGGACAGTCAGAATACCGAGGACTTCTCGGTTCTGGGGGTCCATATTAGTATATTTTCTCACAGCTCCAGCCAACCTGGAGTAAAATAGAGCTGGGTTTTCATTTGGCCCCTGTATTACGTCTCTTAGTTTGGCATAGGTGACTGGTTTTATGACAGCCTTCTTCGTGCCTTCAATTAAACAAGTAATTTATGATTACAGCATTCCCTGCTAGTGTTTCCCTCTCTGTAGCCCCATCTAGGATCAGCATTAGGAGCTCCCGTTCTCCCCAGGCCAGACCCCTGAGGGTTCCAGGCATGAACCTCATCTGCCCATCACTGAGCTACAGACCAAAGGCAGGACTTTTCCTCATGAGCACAACAGGTGGTAAAGATGCACCTTTGCCATTTCTCAGAGCAGCAGGGCCTTGTGTGGACCTAACGTGGGATCATAAGTAGGACCTAACGTGGGATCATAAGTGGCCCCCAACCTGAAGGGGACAAAAGTCCCTGAAAAGGAGGTGGAACTGGAAAATGACATCCAAGGTTGATATGACAAGGAACACATGGAGTAGGTACGGTTGAACATGAAGGTGTTATGTGCAGGGTGGCCTCAACCAGTCCAGCTGCTTGGGGAAAACAGAAAGGGTAAAGAAAGGGTTACTGGCCGGGCGCGGTGGCTCACGCCTGTCATCCCAGCACTTTGGGAGGCCGAGGCGGGTGGATCACGAGGTCAAGAGATCGAGACCATCCTGGTCAACACGGTGAAACCCCGTCTCTACTAAAAATACAAAAAATCAGCTGGGCATGGTGGTGCGTGCCTGTAATCCCAGCTACTCAGGAGGCTGAGGCAGGAGAATTGCCTGAACCCAGGAGACGGAGGTTGCGGTGAGCCGAGATCGCGCCATTGCACTCCAGCCTGGGTAACAAGAGCGAAACTCCGTCTCTCAAAAAAAAAAAAAAGAAAGGGTTATTGTCAGAAGAGTCAGTGGGGCTAGAGAATTTAGCCAAGCACATCGGATAGGTTTGGCAGAGACTGGGATCCAGAGAGACAGTCATAAATTCCTGGACTTAAAGAACTTCAGGGCCAGGCGAGGTGGCTCATGCCTGTAATCCCAGCACCCTGGGAGGCCGAGGTGGGCGGATCACGTGGTCAGGAGTTCAAGACCAGCCTGGGCATCACGGTGAAACCCCATCTTTGAAAAAATAAAAATAAAAATAAAAATAGACAGGGTTTCCCCGTGTTGGCCAGGATGGTCTCAATCTGCTGACCTTGTGATCCACCCACCTCGGCCTCCCAAAGTGCTGGGATTACAGGCGTGGGTCACCGTGCCCGGACCTCCAATGTTTTCGAATGCAACCCAGAGTCAAGTCTGAGGGACTAGACAGGGTCTGTGCAATTGTGTCACTGGGAAACCAAGCCGCTTGGGGCTGGTTGAAGCAATTTCCACTTGGGGCATCGTACCAAGGAAGAGTGCTCCAGTCACATCTGCTGAAGGACCCTGAGGTGCGCTTTTCTAAAGGGGCGTCCTGCCTATTAGAGAAAGCCCCCCAGAGCTAGGGTGCCTTACCCTGAGATGACCAGGCACGAATTACACTGAGTACTTGGCCCAAGGTCTCAGGGGAAGAGGCTGAGGGAAGATTCGCTGTTCTGGTGCTGTTTGGGATCAGCTGGATCAAAACATCTGGAGCAGGATGGCCGGCTCTTCAGCGGAGAATTTAGAGTGAGAAGGTCTAAGTCTCTCAAAACGTATGTGGTTTCTCCGTAGATGAGCTGCCATTGCTAACTGCACCACAATACAGGCACGATTCCTGGAACCCCAGCACTTTGGGAAGCCGAGGCGGGTGGATCACAAGGCCAGGAGTTCGAGACCAGCCTGGCCAAATTGGGGACTCTCCGTCTCTACTGAAAATACAAAAAATTATCCAGGCAAGGTGGCGCATGCCTGTAATCTCAGCTACTCAGGAGGCTGAAGCAGAATTGTTTGAACCCAGGAAGAGGAGGTTCCGGTGAGCCGAGATCACTCCAACGCACTCCAGCCTGGGCAATAGAGCAAGACTCCATCTCAAAAACAAACAAAAAAACGGTCTGGTGGTCCTGCTGGGATGCTGTCGGTCATGATTCTGGTTACGAGGGGTGGTTGGAATGCATTGGGACAGCAAAAAGCAGGGGGGGAGCAGAGAGCCGAAAGCCTCTAGCCCCAATCTACCCAAGCATTCCGTCATACAATCCCCCCCAAGGCACGACCCTGCTTAGCTTCTACACTGGGGCCCCTTCAGTCTGCTGTTGCTCCCAACGGCTGCTAAGACGGACCCCTTTGGGGACTTCCCAGATCGCTGAGGGGGGCGCAGGTGTGTGTGGAAATGGGAAAGGGAAAGCCAGGGTGTCAGGGGGTGGTTAGGAAACTTTGCAAGAAGCAGGAGAAATTGGGAAGGGGAACAAGCGGAAGCCAAAATCCTCCGGCACCCGTCTCACTAGGGAGTTCCCCACCCAAGCCGCAGCCAGGCCTGACCCTGCTTGGCTTCTGGGCTAGGCTGTCAAAGGCTGCTATGGCACCTGGAAGCTGCCCAAAAAACACACATGGAATAATCTGGGGCCCTGGCAGGGGCGCAGGCCAGTGAGGCAGAGGGCAGAGACCCAGAGAACGGGCGGGAAGTGTTGGCAAGAAGGTGGAAAGGCCAAAGCCTCCAGCCCCGGGCTTTGGAGGCGGCCCCCACTCAAGACCCTGCCAGGCCCACCCAGGTTGGCACAGAGCTCCCCCCAAGGGCGTCCACGCGTCCCGGGACCTCTTTGCAGGGGTTTGTCCGGGCACCCTGTGGGCCGCAGCACCCAAGGGTGCCCGGGTCCACAAGCTAAGCAGGGTCCAGCCTGGCCGAGGCTTGGATGGGAGACCAGGGCTGCAGAGTTTTGGCTTCCCGTTCTTCTCCGGCTTTCTGTCCCTTCTCACAACACTCCTCAGCCGCCCCTTGACTCTCTGGACACCGTTTCCTGCCCACTTGCACCCCCAGCATGGACTGTGGGGGTCCATGCCAGCTGACCCAGGTTGGCACAGGAGCCTGGAAGCCGAGCAGGGTACGACATGGCTGGGGCTTTTGGCCTCCCGCTGCCTTCCCACTTTCCCCCCCTTTTGGCAACTCTTCCCAACCGCCCTCTGACCCTCTGGCCTCTCGTTTCCTGCCCACCTGCGCCCCCGCCTCAAGCTGGGACTTCCTGGGGGGGGGGTTCCTTTTGGCAGCCCCAAGTTGCTATTAGCAGCCTGAGGGTGCCCCAGCCCGGAAGCTAAGCAGGATTGAGGCTGGCTGGTGCTTGGATGGGGGGCCTGGGTGGAAAGAGCAGGCCTGGAGGGTTTTGGCTCTCTGCTCTGTACCCACTTTCCCCCCTTATCACAACCGTTCACAACAATCCCCTCTCAGTTATGGTGTTTCCCCCGACAGTTATGGTGTTTCCCCCCCAGTTAGGCTGTTTTCCCCCCCAGTTATGGTGTTTCCCCCCAGACAGCTATGGTGTTCCCCCCCAGAGAGTTATGGTGTTCCCCCCAGACAGTTATGGTGTTTCCCCCCAGTTATGCTGTTCCCCCCCACAGTTATGGTGTTTCCCCCCCAGTTAGGCTGTTTTCCCCCCCAGTTATGGTGTTTCCCCCCAGACAGTTATGGTGTTTCCCCCCCAGTTATGCTGTTCCCCCCCAGTTATGGTGTTCCCCCCAGACAGTTATGGTGTTCCCCGCCAGACAGTTACGGTGTTCCCCCACAGAGAGTTATGCTGTTTCCCCGCCAGACGGTTATGGTGTTTGGGGCTGCCTAGACAGAGCCCCACGGGGAGGTCCAGAGTTGCTGTGAGGGTAGGAAGTACAAGTGCATTTGGGAAGCATTGTGGCAAGTGGGGAAAGTGGAAAGGGAGCTAAAGCCAACAGCCTCCAGCCCTCAGTCTCCCCAGGTGGTGCTTCATACAAGTAGCAGCAAGGCCTGACCCTGCTCGGTGGTCCTTGGCTGCTGAAATGGACCCCACGTGGAGATCTGGGCTGCAGTGGGGGGTGCATGAGGAGGAAAAAGAAGGGGCCAGAGAGTCAGGGGTCAGTTGGGAAGCATTGTGACAAGCAGAAGAATGTGGGAAGGGAGCAGGAGGGCCCCAGCCAGTCCCACCCTGCTGAGCTCTGTTCTGGGTGACCTCAAGCTGATATTGTGCCTGGGAGATTCCACGATGAATCCCCACTGGGAGGTCCCTGGCCACCGCGGGAGTAGGCGGGATGGAAAGGTAGGGTCAGAGTTAGCCAGTCTTTTGGAAGCGTTTTGACAAGCAAAAAATCCGGGAGGGAGACAGAAGCCGAAAGCCTCTAGCCCCTGGTCTCCCCAAGCAGCCCGCCATTCAAACCCCACCCAGGTCCGACCCTGCTTCACCTCTCAGTTGGGGCGCCTTCAGTGACGCGGGCGTGCACAGGTGGGAAAGAGATAGCCAGAATGTCAGGGGGTGGTTGAGAAGCTTTGCGAGAAGCAGGAGAAATTGAAAAGGGAACCGGATGCCCAAATCCTCCAGCCCCCATGTTTCCAGGCTGTCCCCCATCCAAGCCCAAGCCAAGCCCGACCCTGCTTACCTTCCCAGCTGAGGTGCCTTCAGGCTGTGAATGAAGTTTGTCATGACTTCAAAGACAAACCCCTTCAGGGAGGTCCCTGGCCAAGGCAGGGGCCCAGGCAGGTGGAAAACAGCTGGCCAGAGAGTTGGGGTTCATTGAGAAAGTGTTGTGACAACCAGGGGAAAGTGAAAAGGGGGGGATACTCCAGCCCCCCATCTTTCAAGGCAACCCCCCACCCAAGCCCCCACCAGGCTCAACCCTACTTAGCATCCATGCTGGGGCCCTCTCAGGGTGCCATGGCACCCAAGGGCCATCAGGCAGACCTCCACAAGTATGTCTCCGGCTGCTGTGGTGGTGCTCTTGGGTGGAGAAGTAGCATCCAGTGAGTCTCAGTTCAGTTGAGCAGCACTGGGACACGGGACAAGCACTGGGAGTCGGTCTGTGATTGGAAAGGACTGTTGCTAATTCTACTCATAATTGTCTTGTGCTATTTGTTAATCCTAAAAGGCAAAGCTGGAATAAAAGCAAGGACCCCCTCACCTGACTGAGCCACGGCTGAAGGACTCAGTGGGCGGAAGGCAGCAAAGCCTGCTGCTGTTGAAAAGAAAAAGGGGGAGACAGTGATGTTCACTTGGGGTGGGTGGCAAAACATTAAACATTAGGAAAAGTTGTAGATTGTAATCTCAAAACTTTTGTAAGGCCAAAAATTGTATTGAGGCACGCTGGAGGCAGCCACCTCGAGAGAGACACCCATGGACATGTCCTTGTCCTTGGCGGGGGTGCAGGCAGGTGGGAACGTGAAATAGACTGTTGGGAGGGGCTTGAAAAGCACTGACAGCTAGGGGACACTGGAAGGAATCGGGAAGCCAAAGCCACCAGCTCCTGTCTCCCCAGGCAGTCCCTCATCCAAAACCCAGCCAGACCCGATCCTGCTGAACTTCCAGGCTGCCTCACCTGGGGGCTGCCGAGACAAACCCTCACAGGGATGACACGGGTCTCGGTGGGGAGGTAGACAGCCAGGAAAGGGGGGACAGAGAGTCGAGTGGTAGTTGGGAAGTGTTGTGACACGCAGGGGAAAACTTGAAGGCAAAAAGTGAAGCCTCCAGCCCCCGGTCTTTCCAGGTGCTCAGGCGGTCCCCCATATAAGCCCAACCAAGGCCTGATGCTCTGCTTAGCTTCCAGGCTGAGGTGCCCTCAGGCTGCGATGACGTTCAGTGACTTCAGAGACAGACCCCTCAGGGAGGTCCTGGGCCACGGCAGGGTCTCAGGCAGGGAAAAGGCCTGGGCAGAGAGTTGGGGGTGTATGGAAAGCCTTACTATCGGGGGAAATCGGGAAGGGAGCAATAAGCCAAAAGCCTTCGTCCCCCTGTACCCCCAGTCAGTCCCACATCCAATCCCCAGCCAGGTGTGACGCTGCTCAGCTCCCGGGCTGGAGCACCCTCAGGTTGCTATGACACCTGGGGTCTACAGGGACAGATTTTTACCAGGAGGTCCTAGGCTGCCATGGGCTTGCAGGCTGATGGAAAACGGAGCAGTTGGGAAGCGTTGCAACAAGCAAAGAAAAGCTAAAAGCCTGCAGTCCCCAGTCCCTAGGCAGCACCCATACAAGCTCCAGCCAGGCTTGACCCTTCTTCGCTTCCATGCTTTGGCCCCCTCAGGGTGCTGTAATGTGTGAGGGCTGCTGGGCAGACCCCCCAAAGAATGTACAGGGCTTCCATGGGGGCAAAGGCAGGCAGAAAAATGTAGGGGGGGGGCAGTGAGTCAGGGGCGGTTGGGAAGCATTGGGACAAGCAGGGAAACGCAGAAGGGGAAAGTCAAAAGCCTCCACCCCTTGTTGTTCCCAGGTGGCCCCCCATCCAAGCTCCAGGCAAGTCTGACCCTGCTTAGCTTCTGGGCTGGGGTGCCCTCAAACTGCTATGGTGCCAGAGTGTTGATGTTTACTTGGGTGGCTGACAAAACATTAAATATTAGGAAAAATTATAGATTATAATCTCAAACCTTTCGGAAGGCCAAAAGGTTGTACTGAGGCAAGCTGAATGCAGCGGCCTCGTTAACATCAGCATAGGAAAGAGAGACAATCAAAGAGCTTCTGAATTTAATTCCATTTACCCCACATTTCTTTGTCACTCTGTTAACGTGTGTAAATTCTGTGCTGAGTGGCCCTGCCAGGAGATCAAAGGGAAATTACCTGTTAATAGTGTTTAGGCCCTGGCACCGAAGGCACTGAAAGATTTATCAGTCGTAAAACCATTCTTTTAACCATGTTGATTATCCACAAGTATGTTAACTTAGAGCCTCTGTTGTATCGAAGGGTGGATGAACAGAGGGTCTTGGTCAGTTGGATGCGTTTCACCTTCTGAAAGTAGCCAATGGCCATCCCTAGCTTACAGAAATCACTGTCATGGTGCGAGTGCACTCGTCCGTCGTTCGGTCAGGGTCTGCAGCCCAGATGTCCAAAGGTGGTACTTGAATCTCACCGGGGGGCTCCTGAGATGGACACCCATGAAAAAGTCCCTGTTCTTGGTGGGGGTGCAGGCAAGCACAACCAGAAATACAAAGCCAGAGCATCAAGAGCGCTGTGACAAGCGGGGACAGCAGAAGGAATCAGAAAGCTAAAGCGTCCTTCCTGTGTCCCCAGGCGGCCTCCCATCTGAGCCCAGCCAGGACCCACCCTGCTTAGCTTCTGGACTGCAGCACTGCAGGGCTGCTATAGCCATGTCTGGGCCTCTGCCCACTGGCAAGCAGGACTGCGGATAGTTCCATGCTGGTAGATTGAAAAGAAGAGTTAGAGTTCATGGGGCACGTAGTTCCACGCCGGTAGATTGAAAGGAAGAGTTATAATTCACGGGGGTGCATAGTCACACACCGGTATATTGAAAAGATGTACAGTTCACAAGGGCACATAGTTCCATGCTGGTAGATTGGAAAGAGGACATGGCGTTTATGAGGGCGCATAGTTCCAGGCAGGTAGATTGGAAAGAAGGGTTAGGGTACACCGGGGTGCATAATTCCACACCGGTAGACTGAAGAGTTAGGGTTCACGAGGGCTCATAGTTCCACAGCGGTAGAATGAAAAGAGTTAGGGTTCATGGGGGCACATAGTTCCATGCCAATAGATTGAAAAGAAGACTCAGAGTTCATGGGGGCACATAGTGCCATGCCGGTACATTGAAGAGTTAGGGTTCACGGGGCACATAGTTCCATGGCAGTAGACCGAAAAGCAGGGTTAGAGTTCACGGCGGCACATAGTTTCACACTGGTAGATTGAAAAGAAGAACTAGAGTTCATGGTGGGGCATAGTTCCACACCGGTAGATTTAAAAGAAGAGTTAGAGTCCACAAGGGCACACAGTTCCATGCCGATTGATTGAAAAGAAGACTTAGGGTTCACAGGGGGGCATAGTTCCACACCAGTAGATGAAGCGTTGGAATTCGCGGGGCACATAGTTCCATGCAGATAGATTGAAGAGTTAGAGTTCATGGGGGCACACAGTGACACGCTGGTAGATTGAAAAGATTTACAGTTCACAGGGGTGTAGAGTTCCACGCCGGTAGACTGAAGAGTTAGAGTTCACGGGGCACGTAGTTCCACACTGGCAGACTGAAAAGAAGAATTAAGAGTTCACAGGGTCACATAGTTCCACGCTGGTAGATTGAAAAGGAGAGTTACAGTTTATGAGGGCGCATACTTCCAATGAGGTAGACTGAAAAGCAGAGTTGGAACTCACGGGGCAGCATAGTTCCACGCCGGTAGATTGAAGAGTTAGAGTTCACATGGCACATAGTTCCACGCCGGTAGATTGAAAAGAAGAGTTAGAGTTCACGGGGGCGCATAGTTCCACGGTAATAGATTGAAAACAAGATTTAAAGTTCATGGGGTGCTTAGTGTTACACCAGTAGATTGAATACAAGATTTAGAGTTCACTGGGGCTCATATTTCCATGCCATTCGACTGAAGAGTTAGAGTTCGCGGGGGCGCACAGTTCCACGCCGGCAGATTCAAAAGAAGAGTTAGAGTTCACAGGGACGCATAGTTTCACGCCGATAGATTGAAAACAAAACTTAGAGTTCACCGGGGCGGCTAGTGTTATGCCGGTAGATTGAATACAAGATTTAGAGTTCACAGGGGCTTATATTTCCACGCCATTCAACTGAAGAGTTAGAGTTCATGGACCACATAGTGCCACCCAGTAGACTGAAAAGAACAGTTAGAGTTTATGGTGGCATATAGTGCCATGCTGGTAGATTGAAAAGAAGATTTAGAGTTCACGGGGCACATAGATCCACACCAGGTTATTGAAAAGAAGTGTAAGAACTCACGGTGGCGCACAGTTCCATCGCGGTAGATTGAAAAGCAGACTGAAGATTTCAGGGGGTGCATCGTACCACACCGGTATATTGAAAATAAGATTTACAGGTCATGGGGGCGCATAGTTCCACACCAGTAGATTGTAAAGAAGACTTAGAGTTTATGAGGTTGCAGGGTTGCATGCCGGTACATTGAAGAGTTAGGGTACACTGGGGTGCATAATTCCACACCAGTAGACTGAAAAGAGAGTTCATGGGGGCGCATAGTTCCATGCCAGTAGATTGAAAAGAAGAGTTAGATTCCACAGGGGTGCATAGTGCCACTCTGGTAGATTAAAAAGATTTACAGTTCATGGGGGTGCATAGGTCCACACTGGTAGACTGAAGAGTTAAGTGTCCACGGGCACATATTTCCACACCGGTAAACTGAAAAGAAGAGTTACAGTTCACAGGGGCACATGCTGCCACACCAGTAGATTGAAAAGATGATTTAGAGTTCACAGGGGTGCATACTGCCACGCCAGTAGATTGAAAAGAAGGCTTAGGGTTCATGGGGGTGCACAGTTCCATGCTGGTAGATTGAAAGGAAGACAGAGTTCATGGGGGCACGCAGTTCCACGGCGGTAGATTTAATAGGGTTCACAGGTGCGCATAATTCCACACCAGTAGATTGAAAAAAGAGTTAGAGTTCATGGGTGCACATAGTTCCACACCAGTATTTGAAAAGAAGAGTTAAGAGTTCATGGGGGGCGCATAGTGCCATGCCGGTAGATTGAAAAGAAGTTAGAGTTCATGGGGGCGCATAGTTCTACATCAGTAGATTGTAAAGGGGAGTTGGAGTTCACAGGGGCACACAGCTCCACACTGGTATATTGAAAAGTACAGGCAAGTGAAGGAGCAGGAGGGACAGCGTGGTTAGAAAACCTACAGTCACACCCTACTCCTTGGGAAAAGGCTTGAATGTTTTACACTCTGAGGAAGAACAGGAGGGGGAGCAGACCATTCAGAGGCTGATGATCAGTGATAGGGTCAGAGAAGGGAGGACATGGCTCAACAAGCTTGTCTGAGGAGACTGAAACAACCCCCTGCCTTAGTGGAGTTTTTTGGGTTTTTTTTTGAGACGGAGTTTCGCTCTCGTTACCCAGGCTGGAGTGCAATGGCGCGATCTCGGCTCACCGCAACCTCCGCCTCCTGGGTTCAGGCAATTCTCCTGCCTCAGCCTCCTGAGTCGCTGGGATTACAGGCACGCGCCGCCATGCCCAGCTAATGTTTTTTGTATTTTTAGTAGAGACGGGGTTTCACCATGTTGACCAGGATGGTCTCGATCTCTTGACCTCGTGATCCACCCGCCTCGGCCTCCCAAAGTGCTGGGATGACAGGCGTGAGCCACCGCGCCCAGCCCTTAGTAGAGTTTTAATAAAAGAAATATAGGAGTCATACTTACAGTTTGTCTGTGCTATTTTAACCCGCAGATTACTGAGCGTTACAAAAAAGTGACTCCCACTTTTCTTACCAAACGCCCAGGAATCCAGCGCTGACTTCTCCACAGCAGTAGCTCCAGAGGCTACACTAAGCGCAGCAATAAGGAACCCAAAGATTCCGTGCCAGATGTAGGGATGATGGCCCACAGGGTTGTGGGGTGTCCCTTATGCCGTGCTGAGGCACAGGATCCAAGAAATAAAGAGACAGGACACAAAACTACAAAGAAAATGCAGCCGGGCTCGGGGGACCACGCCACCTATGAGTGGAGTCAGGCGAGGCCCCGAATGTCCAAAGGTGTGAATATTTATTGTATGTAGGTTAGGGGGCAGGGCAGTGAGTGGAGTCATCTTTAAGGATAGTGATAGGGTCGTGAGCAATAAAACAAGGGGTCCACCCCCATTTAGGTCACCAAGGTTGGGAGGCGGACAGTGTGCAGCAGGGGATCCATGTCTATTAGGTCATCAAGGCAACGGCCATGTGCAGTAAAGGGTCCACCCCCATTAGGTCACTGAGGTTTGGAGGTGGGCCATGCACAGTGAAGAGGGTGCAGTGTGCAATCCCTCTATCTATAAGCAAGCTACTAAGAAGATTTATAGGATGCTTTAAGTCACATAGCAGTGACAGAGCTGTCAGGGTCTACACCACCTGCTGGCAGCTTCCACTGACTTCTACAGGGGAATGCTTTGCGAGAGCAGGTAACAAGGGCTGATAAAGTTCACAGTTACCAAGGTGCGATTGCCCGCCTCAGGGCAGCCCTCTGCAACAACTGGAGCAAGGTCCTACAACTCCTTTATCAGGAGGAGTGGCTCTCGCCCCAAGCCTGCCACACAGCCGGTATCTTTACGATACTGAACACTGTCTTCTGGGCCATGGATTCTTGTCCTGGTACAACTGTTTTTCCCTTAAATCATGCTCTGCGCTGTGTCTGTTCTAGGCATCCCTCCAACTTTATTGATTTTTTTCTTTTTTTAAGACTACTTAAGTGCAGTAGTGAGAAGGGGGAAAGACAACTGAGATAACTCACTACCTTCGGACCAGCCATTCCTCCAACTATAAGCTGATTATTCCTTAATTCATGCTATGTACTGTATCAACTCTAGGCATTCCTCTCATTATAAACTAAGATACAGTTTTATATATACGCATAAAACTGAGTGGTAAGATATTCTTCAGGCACTCACTCTATGAACTAATACATGATTACATATACAGGATTGTATAAAGGGAAATAAGTGAGTAGTAACACTATAAACTGAGATAATCTCCAAGCCCTAATTCTATAAAATATGATTATACAAAGAATTATATAAAAGGAAATAACTGAGTAATAACACTATGAACTGACATAATCTCCAAGCCCTAATTCTATAATATATGATTATATAAAGGATTATATAAAAGGAAATAACAGCGCTAACACTATAAACTGAGATATTCTCCAGGTCTTAATTGTGCCAGGATTCTGCTTAGCTCTCTTTCCTCTGTACATATATGGAGGGTTACCCACACAGGAGAATTCCTTGAAACCAGGAGGCAGAGCTGCAGTGAGCCGGTATCAGACCACTGCACTCCAGCCTGGCCGACAGGCAAGATCCCGTCTCAAAAACAAGAAACAAAGAAAAACAAAACGCCTGGGACTGGCAGGGTGCAGTGGCTCACACCTGTAATCTCAGCACTTTGGAAACCCAAGGCAGGTGGATGGATCACTGAGGTCAAGACTTTGAGACCAGCCTGACCAACATGGAAAAACCACATCTATACTGAAAATACAAAAATCAGCCATGTGTGGTGGTGCACGCCTGTAATCCCAACTACTCTGAAGCCTGAGGCAAGAGAATCGCATGACACCAGCAGGTAGAGGTTGCAGTGAGCTGAGATTGCACTACTGCGTTCCAGCCAGGGCAACAGAGCAAGACTCTGTCTCAAAAAAAGAAAAGGAAAAAGAAACTGAAAAGACAACCACAGAAAGGAAGAGAATATTTGTGCATTATACGTCCAACAGCAACAGTCTGTTAACCACGAAGTATAATTTGGATCACTCAACAACAAAAACAACAAATCTGTAAAATGGAGAAACAGTTGAACACACACTTTGCCAATAAGACATGCAATTGGAAAACAAGCACATAAAAAGATGATCAATACCATCATCTAAACTGAAACCACAATGACATACTCCTTCACACACACTAGAAAGGTTAAGATTCAAGAAATGTAAAATGACAAGTGTTAGCAAGGTGGGAGAGAAATTACAACCCTTAAATACTTTATATCAAATATAAGATGGTGTAGCCTATTTTTAATGTAGTTTGGTATCTCCTCAAAAAGTTAAAAATAGGCCAGGCATAGCAGCAAATGCCTGTAATTCCAGCACATTGGGAAGCCGAGACAGGTGGATTACTTCAGTCCAGGAGTTCAAGACCAGCCAGTACGACAGAGCAGAACCCCACCTCTACTAGAAATACAAAAATTAGCCAGGCATGGTGGGACAAACCTTTAGTCCCAGCTACTTGTGAGGCTGAGGCGGGAGGATTGCTTCAGCCCAGAATGTGTAGGTTGCAGGAAGCCAAGACTGCACCACTGCACTCCATGCTGGGCAACAGCACAACACCCTGTCTCAAAAAAGAGAGGTCAGGCATGGTGGCTAACGCCTGCAATCCCAGCACTTTAGGAGGCCAAAGGCGAATGGATCACTTGAGGTCAGGAATCAAGACCAGCTTGGCCAGCATATTCAAACCCCGTCTCTACTAAAAATATAAAAATTACCCAAGGATGGTGGAATGCACCTGTAATCCTAGCTACTTGGGAGGCTGAGGCAGGTGAATTGCTTGAACCCAGAAGGCGGAGGTTGCAGTGAGCCGGTATCAGGCAACTGCACTCCAGCCTGGCTGACAGAGCAAGATCCAATTTCAAAAAAAAAAAAAGAAAAACAAAATGCCTGTGAGTGGCGGGGTACAGTGGCTCACACCTGTAATCCCAGCACTTTGGGAGACCAAGGTGGGTGGATCACCGAGGTCAGGAGTTCGAGACCAGCCTGATCAACATGGAAAAACCCCGTCTCTACTAAAAACACAAAAATTAGCCGGGCATCTTGGGACACACCTGTAATCCCAGCCATTCAGGAGCCCAAGGCCAGAGAATCCCTTGAACCCGTGAGGTGGAGGCTGCAGTGTGCCAAGATTGCACTATAGCACTGGGCAAGAAAGCAAGACTCCACCTCAAAAAACAAACAAACAAAAATAGCCAGGCATGGTAGCAAGAGCTTCTAATCTCAGCTACTTGGGAGGTTCATACAGGAGAATGTTTTGAACCCAGGAGGTGGAGGTTGCAGTGAGCCAAGATCACGCCACTGCACTTCAGCCTGGGTGACAGAACAAGACTGGGTCTCAAAAAAAAAAAGAAAGAAAAAGTGAAAAAAAAAAAAAAACACATAGAACGGAAGAAAATATTTGTGCATTATATAACACTCTGTTAACCACAATGTATAATTTGGATAACTCAAGAACAAAAACCACAAAATTACAAAATGGAGAAACAGTTGCACACACACTTTGCCAATAAATCATACAAACTGAAAGCAGGCACATAAAAAGATGATCAACACCATTATCATTATGGTCATCTAAATGGAAACAACGAAGACACACACTAGAAACGCTGTGATGTAAGAAATGTAAAGTAATAAGTGTTTCAAGGTCGCAGGGAAATCACAACCTTAAAACACTGTATGTGGAACATAAAACGGTGCAGCCTACTTTTAACATAGTTTGGTATTCTCTCAAAAAGTTAAAAACAGGCTGCGCCTCCTAGCTAAGGCCTTTAATCCTAGCATATTCAGAGGCCAAGGCAGGTGGATCATGAGGTCAGGAATTTGAAACAAGCATAGCCAAAACCGTGAAACCCCATCTCTACTAAAAATAGAAAAAAATAGCTGGGTGTGGTGATGGGTGCCTATACTCCCAGCTGCTCAGGAGACTGACACATGAAAATTACTTGAACCCACGAGGGGGAAGCTATGGTGAGCAGAGATTGTGCCACTGCACTCTACCCTGAGCAACACAGGGAGGCTCCATTTCAAAAAAAAAAAAAAAAAATGGAAGGTCATCTCACAGATGATCTAATAATGGATTATTTCCTTGACTTTAGAAAAATCCCATTAACTTTTCTACTTTTAGATAACTGCTATGACTCTAAGAACTTATCCAGACAAAGCCTTAAAAACCCGAGGTGGTCACTGGGTGAATGGGCTGGGAGAACACACATAAAATCCCCGCCGAGACACCCAGGAGCCTGTGTCCCCATGAGTGGGACTGCAGGCAGGTGTAGCAGACTGGATGGGAGAGCGCAGCAGGCAGGAGCGCTCAGGGTCTGGAGGCCATGGTTCTAAGGCCACTGAGAAGCTATTGGCAATGTTAAATCCAGAACTTGACAGGATGATTTGGGGACAGTAAATATGCCACTATCAAGTGAGATCTCCAGTGGTTGTGGGACAGATGAGAACACCTCCAGGTGGGCTGCACTGAGCAGAATGCGGCACCAGGCCAGGGGTTCCTACCAGGAATGCGGGCTCTGCACCTGTTCAGGAGGAAAGGCTGGGTGGACCCAGCGTAGAGTCATCTCTGCTCTTTACATCTGTCAAGGCTGTTAAAACTCAGCATCAGCTGAGCATAGTGGCTCATGCCTGTCACCCCAGCACTCTCGGAGGCCAAGGTGGGTGGATCACCTGAGGTCAGGAGTTTGAGACCAGCCTGGCCAACATGGTGAAATCCCATCTCTACTAAAAATACAAAAGATCAGTTGGGTATGGTCGCAAATGCCTGTCATTCCACCTACTCGGGAGGCTGAGGCAGGGGAATCTCTTGAACCCAGGAGGCGGAGGCTACAGTGAGCAGACATCGTGCGATTGCACTCCAGCCTGGGCAAAGAGTGAAACTCCATCTCAAAAAAAAGAAAAGAAAATTGAGAGTGACAGGAACAATTCCCAAAAAGGAAATTGGGCCCACATGGAAAGAGACATTTTTCTGCCAAATGGGGAAGGCAGTGAAGTAGGTCTGCGTACTGGACTTTCACATAGAAACCATGTATTCTTAGCTGGGCACGGTGGCTCATGAGGTCAAGAGATCAAGACCATCCTGGCCAACATGGTGAAACCCTGTCTCTACCAAAAATACAAATAATTAGCCAAGGTGGTGATGCACACCTGTAATCCCACTACTGGGAAGGCTGAGGCAGGAGAATCCCTTGAACCCAGGAGGTGGAGGTTGCAGTGAGCTGAGATCACACCTTTGCACTCCAGCCTGGCAACAGAGCAACATTCTGCCTTCAAAAAATAAAAAGAAAAAGAAAAGAAAAAGAAACCATGTGTTTCCGGATTTGGGGGTTATGTGGGGGTCACCTGGGGGAGTGTTTCTGCTTTTGGTGAAACACACAGGGGTATTTTGTGTGAAGCTGGCACAGCAATAATTGCTGGGGAATCGGAGAGACAGAAGTCATGCTAACTGAAATTCCAAGCCTGTCAATACCACGTCAGAAAGCCAGGAACAGCAGCACACTCCATAACAGATGCCAAATTCAGCCCAAACCCAGGCCAGCACAGGCTGTGAACCCGGTGCCCCGGCAAGAGCCGGTCCCATCCTCGGTGCTGCAAATGCTCCAAAGGCCATGTCTGCGCCCCGAGTGATATGTGTTCTGAGGGACACATGCGTGTTCCAGGGGTTATATGCGTGTGATGGGTGTGGTGTTAGTCTGACAGTGTTAGGGGTGTTCTGGGTGATATGTGTGCCCCAAGGGACACGTGTGTTCTGGGGGTTGAGTGTGGCGGGTGTTGCGTTAATCTGATGGGTGTCAGGGTCATTCTGATCATTATGTGTGTTCTGAAGGACACATGCGTGTTCTGGGGGTTACATGAGTGAGAAGGGTGTTAGGTTAGTCTGACAGTGTCACCTGTGCGTTTCAGGTGATAAAAGCCCTCTGAGTCTGACGGTGTCACAGTCATTCCAGGTGTTATGTGTGTGTTCCCAGGGACACATGCGTGTTCCCGGGGTTATATGGGTGTGATGGACGTTGAGTAAATCTGACAGCATCATTTGTACATTCCAGGTGATATGTGCACTCTGACAGTGTCACTGGCATTCTGGGCATACATATGTGATCTGAGGGATACATTTGTGTTCTAGGTGTTGAGATAGTGGGTCTCACTTCTACATTCCAGGTGATATGTGCGCACTCTTGAGTCGGATGTTGTCACGGGCTTTCTGGGTGATATGTGTGCACTCTAAGAAACACATGCATGTTCTGGGGGTTATATGAGTGTGACTGGTGCTGCGCTAGTCTGACTGTGTCACAGTCATTCTGGGTGATATGGGAGGACTCACAAGCATTCCCGCGTTCTGTGCGCTGTGAGAGATACATCCGAGCTCCCGGAATCAGACCTGCATGGCGGCTGCTGCCTTTCCATAACGGGTGTGACATCTGTACAACAGGTGCTAACGCCGGCACCACAGACGGAGCGTTACGGTATTATGGGTGGTTATCATCAGTGTGGCAGGTGTTCTATTTGCTCTCCTGATGCTGCATGTCTGTTCTGAACCTATGCTGTGGCCCCGAGGCCGCCTCACCTTGAGTGCGGAGTAAGAGCCTTGGCTGTGCTGGATTCACCGTGGTTTTTGGTTTCTAATTTTCCACACGGAGAATCTCTGTACCTCAGCAGTCAGGATGGCAAACAGGAAAGATTGTACTCACCGTGGATGCTGGCTCGAGGTTTCCCAAAGTGAGGGGCATCCCCTGGTCTGTGCTGAGAACCCCGTTCCTGCCCTCGCAGGGGACTGCGTGGAGGAAATGGGCAGCATTGTGGCCCCAGGATTAGAAAAGCAGGGCTCGCACACTCTCTGCTAGAGGCCGGGGGCACTGCAGGGCCCTGGTGCTCACGCCACTGCTGGTGGACGCGAGCCCTGTGGTGGCCGTCCTGCTACACTACTTAAGGACAGGGAAAATGTGGCACATATACACCACGGAATATTATGCAGCCATCAAAAAGGATGAGCTTGTGTCCTTTGTAGGGACATGGATGAACCTGGAAACGATCATTCTCAGCAAACTGACACTAGAGCAGACAATCAAACACCGCATGTTCTCACTCACAGGCGGGTGCTGAACAATGAGAACACATGGACACAGGGAGGGGAGCACTACACACTGGGGTCTGTAGGGGGGAAATAGGGGAGGAACAGCAGGAGGTGGGGAGTTGGGGAGAGACAGCATGGGGAGAAATGCCAGATATAGGTGAAGGGGAGGAAGGCAGCAAATCACACTGCCATGTCTGTACCTATGCAACAATCTTGCATGTTCTTCACATGTACCCCATAACATAAAATGCAGTAAAAAATAAAATAAAATTTGAAAAAAAAGACAGTCTAAAGGTGAAGTGTTCAGCACCATTGTTCTAGAAATGCAAAATGACACAGAGCCTACTACCCACGTGTTTCTAAAAATGAAGAAGTGATGATTAATTGTAAACCACAGGAAACGAAATGAACATGGATGAACATTTTACAACTTATACAAAAATTCACTCAGACTTTAAGCTTACTCTAGCCTTTACTGTAACCCTAATCCTAAACCTCACTAACCCTTTCACCCTAACCCTTCACTGTAATCCTGACCTCTCAACCTACCCGTTACTCACCTGATCTCTCCCCCTAATCTCTACCATGCAACTCCCAACCACCAACCTGAACCTCCTATCTGAAAGCTCTTATGCTACAATCTTTAATTGGTTAACTCTGAACCCTTCAACCCTTATCTCCTGATTTTGTAATATGCTGACACACTAAATACTAACTGCAGTCTATGCACAACCTCATCCTGATCTCTCCTACTCAGTGCCAAGCCACTTCGAGGACTGATCTGTAACCTCAGAAATGTAGACTTAATAATCCTCAACAAACTAATGGCAAATTTAAACCAACAGCATTGGGAAAGGGTCAAACACCACGAACGTGAGTTTTTATCCCAGTAAATCAATACCATTCACGTAACACACAGTGTTGTTAGAATGAATGAAAAACACCCCATAATTCTCTCAGCTGTTATAGAAAGGGCTTTCAACAAAGCTGGGATTACAGACACATGCCACCATGCACAGCTAATTTTGTCTTTTTAATAGAGACAGGTTTTCAGCATGTTGGCCAGGCTAGTCTTGAGCTCCTGACCTCAGGTGATCCACCTGCCTTGGCCTTCCAAAGTGCTGGGATTACAGGCGTGAGCCACTGTGCCTGGCCAAAAAATACATTTTATATGTATACACTAGCAATGAATAATCTGAAAACAACATTATAAAAATTCACTTTAAGTGCTGGGTGCAGTGACCCATGCCTGTAATGCCAGCATTTTGGGAGGCCGAGGCAGGTGGATCACGAGGTCAAGAGATCGAGACCATCCTGGCCAACACGGTGAAAATCCGTCTCTACTAAAAATATAAAAATTAGCCACGTGTGGTAGCACACGTCTGTGGTGCCAGCTACTCAGGAGGCTGAGGCAGAAGAATCGCTTGAACCCAGGAGGCAGAGGTTGCAGTGAGCTGAGATTGCACCACTGCACTTCAGCCTGGTGACAAAGCAAGACTCCATCTCAAAAACAAACAAACAAACAAACAAAATATATATATATAATTCCACTTTAAATAATACCAATAGCAGTAATATGGTTAGAAATAAATGTAATCAAAGGGTAAAACTTAGAAGGGGGAAATTATAAGACATTGCTTAATGAAATCAAAGCCCAAATAAATGTAAAAACATGTCACATTCATGGATTTGAAGACCATATTTGTTAAGTTTGCGAAACTACACAAAGCAATCTACAGATTTAATGTTATTCCTACTAAAATCCCAAAGGCCTTGGGACAGAAATGGGAAAGCTGATCCTAATGTTTATATGGAATTTCAAGGAACCCTGAAAAGCCAAACCAATCCTGAAAAATAACTCCAAATCTGGAGGTTCGTACATCCCAATTTCAATTCTTATTACAAAGCAATAGTAATCAAAACAGCGTGATACTGGTACAAGAATAAACAGAAAGATCAACTGAATTGGGAGTCCAGACATAAAACAATACCTCCATGCTCAACTGATTTTAGACAAGATCCATAACCATTAAATTGGGGGGGAAATGCTGTGCTCAACAAGTGATGTAAGGCAACGTGCTATCCACATAGAGGGAAATGAAATTGTAGCCTTACCTATTACCACATAGAAGAAATTAACTTAAAATGGATCAAAGACCTAAATATGGCAAAACTAAAAACTCTATAAGAAAGCATACAGTTTGTCCTTCAAGACCTTGGATGTTGCAGTAGTTTCTTAGATCTGACACTGAAACCACAAAAGGAAAAATAAATCAATTGATTTCCTCAAAATTCAAAACTTTTATGCCTCAGAAAACATGGGGGAAAAAAAAAGGTTGAACGACGAAATTGTTGTAATAGAAAAAACAACTGTCTTCTATTTCTCAACACTCAACACAGGACACTTTTGTTAACAGATGCATTGGTTTTTTTCCCGACACAGACCAAATCTTGGGTACCAGCTGGATGTCAATCCAGTTCTGCCATTAACTAGAGAAAGCATCAGACCCCGCAGGCTAAGGGCTCAGTCATAGGAACGCTGGTCATGCCTCTTGTTGCTTGCAAATTGAATTGACAAACTCAAGGATGATAAAAAGAAAGTGACTTAATGCCAGAGCTTAGATGAAGGGAACATACAGGCTCTTGCCTTTAGAAAACTTCCACTTTTGGGGTGGAAAGCGGGAGATTTAAAAGGGGGACTTTGCAGAATGGCATGCAGGGGATGGCGTGAGGAGTTGCAGGGTCTATGGGACTTGCTCTGATATTTCATCCATTAGGTGGTCTGGCCAGCACGACCGGGGCAGAGCCAGGTTGTAAACTGACTGGTGTCTCCTGGTGGGGGAAGAGTTTGGAGATGCCTAGTTTATTGCAAGGTTTAGTCCCTGGAGCTTCTAAGTAAATGTACAGTAAGAAAAGTTTCCAGTGTAGGAAGTGTCTGGTGGAGACACAGTAAATCTTATAAAAGCATTCCTAAAGAGCTAAGTAGGAAGTGCAGAAAAAGCAAAACAGTAAAAGTAATTCATTTCTTCTTTAAGAAAATACAGGTACTCAGTTGCAAGACTGTAACTACTAAAGATGCCAATCACAAATAGCAGGTTCCCAGGTTACCTTCTGTGTGATTTGGCTACACATTGGAGGCTCCCACAACACCCTTATTGGATTCAGCATAACACATTACAGAACCCATGAAAACAGTGTGCTTACTATTGCTGACTTATTACTAAGGATATTTTAAAGGCTACAAATGAACAGGCAAATGAAGAGATGCACAAGGTGAGGGATGTGGAAGGGGTGCAGGCCTCCCCTGCCCTCTCCTGTGATCCTCCCAGCATCTCCCCATGGTCAGCAACAGAGACAATCTCCTAACCCTGTCCTTTATTATGTAGGCAGATTGGCTACATCAGTGGCCACAAGTGATCAATTCAACCATCAGCACCTCTCTCCTTAACAGAGTTGGGAGGGGAGATGAAATTTCAAATCCTCTAATGACAAGGCTGGTTTCCTTGGCAGCCAGGCCCACTGAGGCTGTCCAGGTCCCCCCAGTCATCAGTCATCTCATTAGCATATGAAGGACACGTCACTTCATACATTCCTAAGGCTTACCACTGCCTCGGGACAAAAGGCTTAGCTCTCTGTCTGTCTCAGGACACCACAGCAGAGACCACACATTAACACTTATTATGCCCCAATAACCCACAAAATGGAAGAAAAAATCTGCACATTAGATACTTCATAAGTGTCTGTTATCCAAAATATATAAATAACTTTAACAACTCAACAAAGACAGCCAAATGTAAAAATTGACAAAGCACTTTAATACAAAGTGCACCAACAAGCGCCTAAAAAGATGCATAATATCATTAGTCATAATTAAAACCATAAAGAGATACGCCTTAACTCACACTAGAATAGTTACACTAAAAAAAAGAGTT
>NW_022437207.1:24785-27660 GCF_009761245.1 Sapajus apella
CCATGTTGACCAGGATGGTCTCGATCTCTTGACCTCGTGATCCTCCCACCTCGGCCTCCCAAAGTGCTGGGATGACAGGCTTGAGCCACCGCACCCGGCCGACACTTGAACTCTTAAACATTGCTTGTGACAATATGAAATGGTGCAGCCTCTGTGTAAAATAATTTAGTGCTTCTTCAAACAGTGGCAAATAGATTTACCGTATGACTCAATGATTTCATTCCTAGGTATATACCCCAAAAACCTGAAGCCAGGTGTTTAAACAAAAACTTGCATGCCGTTTAAATGTGTCAAGGTCACAAATACGCAGGAAAGACTTGGGAATAGTTCCATGAAAAGAAAACTGGATCAGAATGAAAAACACATTATACTCCCAGGTAGAGCAGGAGGTAAAAGTGAAATGAGTTTGTAGACTGAATTATCCTGTAGGAACCATGCTGATTTCCTGATCTAGGGGTGACGGGCTGGTTACCTGGGAGAGTGTTGGTACTTTGGGTAAAACATACTGAAGTATTTTGTGGAACACTGTAAATCTGGTACAGCAATAACTGCTGGGGAATCTAACAGAAGAAACAGTTTGTACTTTGTCCTGCTGCTGGAAGTTTCCTACAAGTATGACACTATTGGAAAGTAAATTACTTTTCAAAACAACCTTATCAATATCACGCCAGGAAAGCAGAGACCTCATCAAAATCCATTATAGAAGCTACAGTTCAGCCAAAGCTATGAAACACTTACAACAGTCTCAATGTCAACAGTGTCCACTTAGTAGATATTATTACATTTATTAATGTTAGAGGCCACTGTGTGGGCATATTAGTGTTAGGCCATGGTGTGGACATTACTACACTGGTATTAGAAGCGATGGTGTAGATATTAGATTACTGTTACGACATAGTGTGGATATTATATTGAGTTAGGGCACAGTGTGATTATTATAGGCCACTGTGAGAATATATATTAGCAGTCACTGTGTCTTGGACGTTGACAATATCAGGGTGCAGTCAAAACAGTGGGAGTTGGGGGGTTCCATTTTTCTGGATAAATTTCTTCCTCTGCTGAGTACTCTAAAGATTCCTCTGCACTCAGGGCCGTGAACAGGAAGGTTTTTACTCACCAATGACCACCACCAAGTTGACACGACCCTCATGCTGCCCTGAGGGTGATAAAGCTCCTTGCGGCTTCTGGAGCCTCAGAGGGAAGTTAGTTGGGGGTGGGATCGTGGACACTCTGGTGGTGCCACGGCTCAGCACAGACGCTCTTGCTCACGGTTTCTCAGCGGACACGCGCCCCCTCCTGGTTGTCCTTAAATACCTATAAAATTCAATATCCAGTTTATTCAATGTCATAATTTTGGAAATTCAAACCAAAAAAGTCCACTATATCCATAACTTTCCCAAATATAGTAACAGAAGAATTATCTGGAAGCCATTTAGAATGAAATGAATGTACACACAAATTAAAACACAAAAACCTACTCAAAATTGTCCAGACTATAATTGGAAATGCAAAACTATAAAAAATCTAAAACAAAATCTATGTAACATTGAATTTGGTGTTGAGTTTTAACACACAACATCAAACGACAATTCATGTAAATATTCATAACAGGCTTTATAAAACTCAATTTTATACTGTGAAAAATCCTATTCAGAGAACACAAAGACAAGACAGACTGTGAGAAGATATTTACAAAATGCATATGTGATTTTAAAAACTGTATTGAAAATAAACAAAGAACTCTTCATAGGAACACTAAAAAAAACTAAAAACCCAATTAAAACTGGGTAAACCTCTGAACAGACACCTAGCCAAAGAAAATATACAGATAGCATGCCAGGCATGGTGGCTCATGCCTGTAATCCCAGCACTTTGGGAGGCTCAGGTGGGTAGATCACCTAAGGTCAGGAGTTCGAGATCAGCCTTGCCAACAAGGCGAAACACCCTCCATACTAAAAATACAAATTATTAGCCAGTTGTGGTGGTGGGTGCCTGTAGTCCTAGCTCCTTGGGAGGCTGATGCAAAATCAGTGCTTGAACATGGGAGGCACAGGTTGCAGTGAGCTGACATCACACAATTGCACTGCAGCCTGAATGACAGAGGAAGATGCTGTCTCAAAAAAAAAAAAAAATATATATATATATATATACACACACAGATAGCAAATAATCACACAAAAGGATGCTCAACATCATGTCTCATTAGGAGACTGCAAATTAAAATAACACTGAGCTATCACTGCATACCTGGTAGAACTGCAGGACTCTAAAAGAAACCTCAACAGTAACAATTGGATGTTGAAGAACAATACGTACTGTCATTCACTGCTGGTAGAATGCATTAATGGTACAGCCACTTTGGGAGATGCTTTGGCAGTTTTTCCCAAAGCTTGTAGGTGTGATGGCAGTCACCTACAATCCCAGCGACTCAGGAGGCTGAGGCAGGAGAATTGCTTGAACCCAGGAGGCGGAGGTGGCAGTGAGTTGAGATCACACCACTGCACTCCAGCCTGGGCGAGCAAGACTCCATTTCAAAAAAAAAAAGAAAGAAAGATGTTAGTAACATATCTGATACATGTTGATATGTCAATAAGAGGGGAAACTAGGTTGGGTCTCCATGGGAAATCTGCATTTTCTGCCCAATTTCTGTGTGACTCTAAAACCGATTTAAAATAAAACCTTGATTAAAACATTGTATTTTTTTTCAAATATCTGCTTAATTATTTGTACTAACAATTAGTAGTAATTGACAGTAACTACTCCCACTTTTTAAAATAAGAGCATTCATGATGCTACAAAGTAAATTACACAAACTAATATATAATTTAAATTTTTTTTCTATTTTCTTTTTATTATTATTATTATTATTATTATT
>NW_022437207.1:27760-42532 GCF_009761245.1 Sapajus apella
CAAAAAATTAGCTGGGCATGGTGGTGCGTGCCTGTAATCCCAGCTAATTTTTTGTATTTTTAGTAGAGACGGGGTTTCACCATGTTGCCCAGGATGGTCTCGATCTCTTGACCTCGTGATCCACCCGCCTCGGCCTCCCAAAGTGCTGGGATTACAGGCTTGAGCCACCGCGCCCGGCCTTTTATTATTATTTTTATAAAGATGGGGTTTCACCATGTTGGTCACACTGGTCTTGAACTCCCGACCTCAGGTGATCCACCCGCCTTGGCTTCCAAAGTGCTTGGATTACAGACGTGAGCCACCACGCCCAGCTATAATTTCAAAAAAAAATGCCTCTTTTACATGTTTTAAGATAACACATATGCATAAACATATTTATCATATCTTTTTTCTTGTGGTACGGCTCACTCTCTAGGAAAGCTGGTCACCTTAGAACCAGGGAAAATATTCACATTTTGGAGACTATTTCAATTTACCGCTAGACACTGTCAAAAGTATGACTTTGTAAAAAAAGAAAAACAAAGTTCAAATTGCCAATTGATTCATTGTGACTGGATTACTTATTCTATGAATAATTGTCTTTATTTTGTTCCCCATCATTCCTTTTAGCTACAACAGAAGCAAATGTTTTCCACTGGAAAAAATATTCAAAGACAGGAAGAATAGAAACAGAATTTGTGACCACAATCATTCAATGTTTCATCATGATGCTTTCTAATACAGAAGAGTTTAAAGGTACATTCAAAGTTATTTCCTCAATGATGCTTTGCAGAAATTGATCAAACTAGAGAACAAAAGTGTCAGGACATTTAATGTGACTTTAGATGTCATTGTATCTTGTTGGGAACAAAATAATTTACCTTTTAGAGGATCACAAAGAATGACTGGAAGCCCACAATCTGGAATGTTTCCAAATTTAGATGTCAATACAGCTAGTAATGAAGATAATGATAAAACCGTATCTGTGCTTTATTTCTGTAATAAAATACCAAAGCAGTATCCAATGCTCTGAGGAAAAAGTTATTCATGAAATACAGTTGACAATATCAAATTCAAAATATGCTTCCTTACATTGAAATAGCACAGCAGGAAGTGGGAATAAATATACCATGCAACAGTATATTCATATTGTAGACCTAAAGGAAGAAGCTGAAACACAGAATGTAACATTAATGAGTCCACTTGAACAAAGGTAAGGACAACTACCAGGAAGACTCACACCCAAATATCCTTCGTTATAAGCTCTGTTTAGTCTCTGTTACAAGATTTTCAAAGGGAAAAAGGAGGACAAGGAGTGGGCTGACATTAAGCTGTTTGTCAGGAATCCCCACTGGTTTTCAGAAACAACACTGATTAGTGCTTGGCTATAGTCGAACTACAGGGTATGAGTTATGATGTCCGGCACGTGGCACTGTTAGGTTAATTTATAGCCGATAACGGTCTAGTCTACACAGCAAGCAGCTAAGGGGAGATGAGGGACATAACTGCTGCCTCATTTCCATGCCTCTCTGAACCTGGTAATTTAGAGGAAGCTCACATTCCCCAGATAAAAAGTTCCTTTTCCTTCTCAGTATTAAATATGCTGTCACAATAGAAGAAAGCTTCACTGATTTCTGAAAGGATGTGTTGAGACTGGAAACCCAAAATGATAGTGAATGCCCTGAGTTTTGGTCACACCCTCACCTAGGTGAGAACCTAACCAAAAGGGGAAAACTATTAAACAAATTATGGAAGGTCATTGTTTTGGTTTGAACGCCTGCGTTAGGCCACACTGAGCAGGCCAAACCAGAACTGAGACATTCATACTGAACGCCACACAACCAAGCTCCCTGAAGAGATTCCAGTCCACCTGAGTCGGCATAAACATGTCCCCTCTGTTGCAGCATACAACAGTTTAAGAATACAAAGAGACCAGTGCAGACCAAAGGGAATTTTGTTTCCGACGCTGTGGACAGCAGCAGACTCATGCCTAAAAAGGCGGCTGACCCCAACAAAAGCGGCAGTTTCACTTATATGCTGTTTGAGGCGGGAAATCAAGGCAGGAGGCGGGTTTCAGACAAAGGCAGTCAATCGAGTTTTACAATCTTGGGCTTCGTGGTCATTGGACTCTAGAGTCTTGCGGTTGAGGTAAGGGGTAGAAAGGTGGGGGGAGGTCACCCAGGGAGATCAGAAGAACAGGAAATGCAGGAATGTGTGGGCTGCGGACCTAAGGGCATGCTCTGCTCTTAACTACATAGAGGGTGGTGCTCGGTCTGCTTCGCCTTTACTTTTAATAAACTACCACCTGTGTTATGCTTACTATTTAAACTACATTCTGTTCTATTTTATTTCCTTTTATTCCATTTTATTTTCCTTCCGCACTCTGCTTTACCTCTTACCATAACAAGTAATCCAAACTTATCTAATATTAACCAATCGGTTGTGATTTTCTATTGTTCTGTTTCCTTGTTCCCACCTTACACAACACAGTGTTCTGCTACCGCCCACTGGGCACTAAAACCAAATAAAACTTGTAAATGCAACACCGAAACCAAATAAATACAAATAATTCAATTTACAAAGGTAAAAAAGAGTGACACCAATGCCCAAAGTTTGGTCAATATCTCAAAATTGAGAGGCTGACCAAAAGGGAGGAATTCTTACATCAAACTACATTTGGGTTTTAGAAGCCTCCCAAGTAATCCTTGTAAAGAACCCCAACCGAATTTAGTATATAAACAAGCTGAGAACCTGACTTGGGAATTTATCATTGTAACAAATAGAGGAGGTTCAGCTGATCACATCAGCCGAATGTCAGTGAGCTGTTCAAACCAGGTTCCATGAAGGCAGATCTGGGCTGTAACTAGGACTGTAACCAATCCAGCCATCCCTATACTTCAATTCTGTTTTCTGCATGTCACTTTCTTTTCTCCGGCTATAAAATATGACCTCCACATGTTGCGTGGCAAAGCATTCTGAACCATTTTTGGTCTGGACTGATGCCTCATTCTAGAACCACAAACAAAAGCCAATTAAGATCTGCAAACCTACATTTGCTGTAATTTAGTCTTTTAACAGTTGGGTCCTACAAAAGACATTAAGCTAAAACTAATTAAAAATCATTTAAGGTCATGATTAGGTCCTAAGAAATTGTCAAACATAACAATTCTTCAAAAAAACCTAAAAGGCATATTTTTAAAACATTGTTAATTTAAAAGTGTAAAATTAGAAAAATTACGTACAAAACTAAAAGCAGAGGAAAAATTAAAAAGTCAAGAAAACAAACTGCATCAAACTGGAAACCTAGAAAAAATTGGGTGATTCCCCAGCAAAAATACACATTAATAAATAAGGGCAGGCCGGGCGCAGTGGCTCAAGCCTGTAATCCCAGCACTTTGGGAGGCAGAGGCAGGTGGATCACGAGGTCAAGAGATTGAGACCATCCTGGTCAACAAGGTGAAACCCCGTCTCTACTAAAAATACAAAAATTAGCTGGGCATGATGGTGCGTGCCTGTAGTCCCAGTTACTCGGGAGGCTGAGGCAGAAGAATTGCTTGAACCCAGGAGGCGGAGGTTACGGTGAGCCGAGATCGCGCCATTGCACTCCAGCCTGGGTAACATGAGTGAAACTCCGTCTCAAAAAAATAAATAAATAAAAATAAATAAATAAATAAGGGCAACGAAATAAGGCAACTATGAATAGACCAATTAGCATAGAAAAGCTTGGAAAGGTCCTTAAAGATCTCCCAGTGGAAAAGGCTCCAGGACCATCTGGATTCACAGCTCAGCGTAAGCTGAGTTTAACTTAATGTGATTTTTATGGTTGTGCATCGCATATATGTGATGGTGGTCCCATGAGATAACAATGAAGCTGAAAAATTCCTAAACTCATGGCTCAAGGCATTAACTTTTCTATGTTTTGATACCGTGAAAGAAAAATAAATCTTAGGACCCCCAAATCACTAAGCCAAGGAAAAAGTCAAGTTGGGAGCAAGGTCAGGAAAACTGGCCTCTCATTCTATTTCTAAATAAGACAGCAGCAAAGATAAAAAGCTACATACCTCCCTCACAATTTGCCCACAAGGAATTTCCTTGTGATCAAAGTCAAAGTCATTCCTCTGAGGCTCACCTGAGACAAATACATAACTGATTGCTTCCTCTGCCCTATTGTTTACGTAAAAATGCAAATTCGCTGAGCCAAACTAAATTGTGCATTCAGTGGAAGGCTGATCAAGGATTTTAAAAAAATGCAACCTTTTGTCTGTTATCTGCTTCTGACCTGGAAGCACCTCCACTTCCTGCTTCCAGTTGTTACGCCTGACTGGACCAAAGGACTGTACATCTTAGACATGTTGATTGCTGTCTCATGTCTCCCAAAAACGTATAAAAGCAAGGTCTACCCTGACCACCTTGGCACATGTTGTCAGGACCTCCTGAGGCTGTGTCATGGCATTTATTTAACCTTGGCAAAATAAGGTTTCTAAATTGACTAAGACTGGTCTCGGATATTTTGGGATCATAATGCACAATCACCATGGTGTTAAGGTCACGACATCATTCAGTACAGAGACGTGCTGTACAGGTTTATGCCATACCATAGAACTTACACGCAGACTGGGCTACACCAACCAGGTTTTATAAGGACACTCAATGGTGTTTCCACAAAGATGAAATCACCTAAGGACACAGTTCTCAGAAAGCATCCACATCGTTAGGAGATGATTGAGTGTATTTTAAATGGTCAAAGCCTAGGAGAAAAAAGAAAACTGTTGTGGTTTAATAACAAAGCTTAATACAGTTAACGTATTTCATCTAATCTAAGATGCCAATAATGACACGACGTTATTTTATGTACCATCACAAATAGGATGCCAATTAAACCGACTTTCTCCATAACAACAAAAAAAGGTGAATTTACTGCTTTTCATGCGAGGAAAGTAAAAGGAAACTGAATCACGGTTTTGACGTGGTAAAGCGAATGCGAAGGAGGCCTTACCTGAGGTCTTCCCTGAGCAAACGGAAACGGAACTTGGAGATATTTAAACCGACTTAAAAAAAAAAATAACAAACCAACCACAGTCAATGACAAAAAGCCCAGCCTGCAGCTGGCTGTACCTAGGGACGCTGAGGGGACCATCCCCACAGCAGGCGCTGCAGGCTCGCGGCCCCAAGCCGTGACCCTTCTGCTGCTTCCTTTGTTCCTTTGCTCAAATCCGCCGTTTCAATTTATTTTGCCCAAAATTCTTCTCTGAACGAAGGACACTCTTTACACTTAACATGATGTGGTGAAAACTCACATCTCCACGTGCTGGTGTCGTACTAGACCGAGCGTAGAAAGTTAGCACCAAGACAAAAGTATGTCAGATTGCGGGGTCATTTATTATGCCAGCGACCACAGAGGAGTCACGTCTCTCCAACCTGTGGCCCCGAGTTCAGGGGGACCGGGGGTTTTAAGCTGAAAAACCACATCCTGGATTTAGGACCGAGAGGGTGAGGGGATGCAGGGCAAGCAACTTTTCAGCCCTTTCTGACGAGCAAAGGCAAGCACTTCTGGCAGTTACTGATAAATAAAGGCAGCAGCTTTACAGCAGCCAAGGTCAGCGGGTATTGCGAGGAGAATGCAGTCGTTACAACTGATTTTTGGCTTGTACAAAATGGCATTTCTCAAGTTCTTTTTTTTTTTTTTTTTTTTTTTTGAGACGGAGTTTCGCTCTTGTTGCCCAGGCTGGAGTGCAATGGCGCGATCTCGGCTCACCGCAACCTCCGCCTCCCGGGTTCAGGCAATTCTCCCGCCTCAGCCTCCTGAGTCGCTGGGATTACAGGCACGCGCCACCATGCCCAGCTGATTTTTGTATTTTTAGTAGAGACGGGGTTTCACCATGTTGACCAGGATGGTCTCGATCTCTTGACCTCGTGATCCCCCCGCCTCGGCCTCCCACAGTGCGCCCCGGCCAAGCATTTCTCAAATTCTAACTCCAAGGCAGCCATATCACACTGGGCAATACTTCTGACGTGCTCAGCACGGGAAGAAAAACGAGGCGCTGGCGCGGGAACAAAAGCGGGTCGCGGGGTGCGCCCTCCTCTGTCCCGGATCCACCCCAAAAAAACCCAAATTGGTAAAAAGAGAAAAAAAGAGAAAACAATAACTCAGGCGTTCTGCAATCACGGACCTCCAAGACACCCCAGGAAGGGTCACTTTGTAAAATAAAATAAATGCGACGTGAGAAAGGAAAGCGCCCGCAGCGCGGCCTCCTCAGCGCTCAGAGCTGGGGGGACCCTCCCCTCACCTTCCCTCAGGCAGCCTCCGGGGTCCTGCAGCCACCGCTTCCGCGGTCGGTCCTGCGGAGGAGGAGGACGGGTCCTTCCTGCGCACGGTCCCCAGGTGTCCCTGCAGGGACAGCGGCGGCTCCCGGGCGGGTCCTGCGGAGTAGGAGGCTGGGTCCCCCAGAAGCGTTCCTGCAAATATGGCGGCGCCTCCTCGGTGGGTCCTGAGGATGGGGCTTGGCTCCGCCCACTGGGGTCAGGGCGCCTGCGCGGGAACGCGGAGCCTCCTCTGCGGGTCCTGAGGAGGCGGCTTGGCTCCGCCCACTGGGGCCAGGGCGCCTGCGCGGGAACACGGGCACCTCCTCTGTGGGTCCTGAGGAGGGGGCTTGGCTCCGCCCACTGGGGCCAGGGCGCCTGCGCGGGAACGCGGGCGCCTCTCGAGGGTCTGAGAGGCGGCATGTGCGCCCCCTGCCGGCCGTCATGGGCAGTGCAGGACACTCAAGTGCTCGCGCTCAGCGAGCTTTGGCCACGTCCCTCCCGTGACACTCCGAAGTCCACGGTTCTGACAATTCCCCGCCGTGACTTTTGAAAACCAGCGGAAAGGGGGCCACCGTCCCCACCAGCGGGGTGGAGATCAGAAGCAAAGTACACGGCCAACTGACAGAAGCCAACCGACGTCCTCCGTATCACCAATTATATGTGAAAAAATTGGAAAACTGGAATGTGGCATTTTAAAAGCTACACCATTTACAATAGAACTCCTCACAACGGAAGTTCTTAAGTATAAATCTTTGAAATAAAAGTACAAATACGCATTCATCTGTTGTACTGGAGCGAGCACAGAAAGTCAACACCAATACAAAAGTATGCCAAATTGCAGGGTCTTTATTGCCGGCAGCCACGGAGGACTCGTGTCTCTCCAACCCGTGGCCCCGAAAGGAGGGTGTCAAGACCTTTTATGCCCATAAACCACCTTGGGGGTGAGTGTGAGGGGCTTCAGACATTCCAGTGGTTACTTAAGTGGTTCACGGAATTCAAGATAAGCATTAGTTTACACATTGTCGACGTAGGGTGGAAATTCCAGACCTTAGTTACTTATTACAAGTGACATGGGCCAAGATGGCGTGGGCTTGGACTGCTTCCCTGTGACATGAGGGTTACAGAGAGCAGTTTCAACAGAAAGCCGAGGTATGGTTGAGGTGTGCAGTTTCATGGGGCTTTTACCATGTCACAATCAAACTCAGAAACACAGCTGAAACAAATCGAACATGTACATAAATGCTCAGATGTTCCTTATTCAGGATTGGTAAAGTCAATATCATTAAGATGAAAATTCAGTCTTATAGATTGAGTGCAGTCCCAATCAAATTCTCTGAAAACTGTTTTCGGTTTATATTTATTTTTCATTTGTTTGTTTGATTTTTTTTGTTTTAGAGACAGGGTCTCGCCCTGTCACCCAGGCTGGATTGCAGTGCCGCAATCTGAATTCACTGCAGTTTGGAACTCCTGGGCTCTAGCGAGCCTCCCACCTCAGCCTAAAACAGACACATGCTACCATTTCCTGCTAACGTTCAAAAAAATGTTTAGACACAGGAATCTTGCTATTTCGACCAGGCTGGTTTTGAACTCCTGATCCGAGGGATCGTCCTGCTTTGGCCTCTGAAAGCACTGACATTACAGGCATGAACCACTGCACCCAGCCTTGTTTTTAAACCTGGAATAGGCGACATCAAAGACATACAAACAAATAACTCACACATCTGTATCCCAACACATAAGAACGCTAAAGCAGTGAAGAACATGTGATGCTGGTGAAGGAACAGACTAACAGACAAATGAAAATGGGCCCAAAGTAGACCCAGGAAAATACAGTAAATTGATTTTGGCAAACGGACAATGGGCACTCAACGGAGAAAAAGACGTGTGTTTCCCCATCGGTGACGGAACAGTGGGAGCAAAGCAGAAAAAACGGACAAAACACAAACCCTGTAACATGTATAGAAACTTATTCAAAATAGTTCATAGACTTACATTTAAAATGCAAACATGTTTAAATGAAAGTTGCCAGGAAAAAATAAAATAAAATGCAAACTTGTAAAAATTTTAGAAGAAAAATGACCCTGACCTATTTCATCATGAGTTTTTAGCTACAACCACAGACGCTAGTTGATGAAAGAACAAAACATGGATAATGTCAAGCTTCTTTTTCTTTTTTTTTTTTTTTTTTGAGACGGAGTTTCGCTTTTGTTGCCCAGGCTGGAGTGCAATGGCGCGATCTCGGCTCCCCGCAACCTCCGCCTCCTGGGTTCAGGCAATTCTCCTGCCTCAGCCTCCTGAGTAGCTGGGATTACAGGCACGCGCCACCATGCCCAACTGATTTTTGTATTTTTAGTAGAGACGGGGTTTCACCATGTTGACCAGGAAGGTCTCGATCTCTTGACCTAGTGATCCACCCGCCTCGGCCTCCCAAAGTGCTGGGATGACAGGCGTGAGCCACCGCGCCCGGCCTCTCAACTTTCTTAAAAATACAAATGTGTTCTCTGACAACCTCCAGGGTGCTGAGATCAGACCATGGCCCAGGGCAGAGGCACGGCAGAATTTCCTTCCTAAATCAGGTGCATTTGAAGATGTAAATGTGTCGCTGTCTTTAATCGTTCTGGATTTTCTGTTCCTTTTTATTGTAAGTAATTGCCACATCATACATGGAGGATTGTGTCCGAGAAATAACATGGAAATCTGCCATCTGGCTCCCCAAATCCTGGAATGATAACCCTGAAGGCCGTGACCACACCTGGCACAAACACGCCTTTAGGACGGTCTTGCTGCACATGCCAAGTGCTGGCTGCGCTGAAGAGGGAGAGACGGCTGCAGGCTTTCCTCCATGCTGACGCAGAAGGTCTCGGTGACAAAGCCTCTGACCTGCCCAATGCCTGGTCCTGGCTGGGCACACTCCTGTGGACTTCACAGGTGCCGACACACTAATTCTCATGGAACCTCTATGAGGTCACGCCCCTGTTGTCCACCTCATGAAGGTGAGCTCACTGAGGCACAGAGAGGTTAAGTGATGTGCCCAGGGTCACACAGAGGACACGCAGAAGTCTCAGGGACCGACTGCATGCTCTACAGGGTGTGAGCACTTAGGCCTATTTTGCCAGTGTGCATACTGCAGGCTGGCCCTGCTCTCATGAGAAAGAACGATGTTAGTGTGCACGCCACAGACCGGCCCCGCCGTGGGCCTGCTCCCGTGAGAATGATACCAGTGTGCATGCCACAGACCAGCCCTGCCGTGGGCCTGCTCCCGTGAGAATGATGCCAGTGTGCACGCCACAGACCGGCCCCGCCGTGGGCCTGCTCCCGTGAGAATGATGCCAGTGTGCACACCACAGACTGGCCCCACTGTAGGCCTTCTCGCATGAGAATGATGCTAGTGTGCACACCACAGACCGGCCCCGCCGTGGGTCTGCTCCCGTGAGAATGATACCAGTGTGCATGCCACAGACCGGCCCCGCCGTGGGCCTGCTCCCGTGAGAATGATGCTAGTGTGCATGCCACAGGCCCGCCCCGCCGTGGGCCTGCTCCCGTGAGAATGATGCCAGTGTGCACACTGCAGCCGGCCCCGTTCTGAAATTGAATCATCACTGCGGCGCAGCCAGCGGGTCAGGTCCCCTTCTGTTCCTGCACAGCCCCTGCACTTCCTCTGTCCAGCATCTTCTCCGTGAGGCCTGAGTCCATGGGAACAGTGAACTTAGCACACGGTCACCGCTTGGTAAGCTTTTAGAGCATTGGAATGCTTGATTCAGTGAATGAATTAATAATGCAGCACTCCAGAAATGACGGTGATGATCATGATGGTGGTAACAGCTACGAATCACTGCGGCTCCAGGCTTAGAACTTTCTACGGATTTCTCAGTAGATTCTTACAAAAGATCAAATGCAGCAGGTCCTGTTTTTATCCACACTTCACAGATGAGAAAACTAAGGTTCAAGGAAGTGGGATATCTCCTTTAAATGAATGAACTAACGCAAAGCTGGACTTCTCTGTCAGGAAAAGCATCAAAGCAGCCTCTCGCGGCTGTGGCTAGACCATGGCCAGCATCCTCAATATCCCACCGTGGACATTATCGGAGTACGGGCAGGGCACCTGGCAACAGGGTGGGCCTCTCAGGTGACAGCACAGCCTCTGACCACCTTTTCCCTGCTCTGAGCTTCCAAGGAGGCTGCTGGGGGAGTTGACTGGCCCAGGAGAGACACGGCTTTTTAGTCTGGGAAGTGCTCTGCAGGGACAGGACCCACACACCCCACTTTCCATCAGCACCTGCCTTGCATTTGGCATCCAGCCCGCCTCTGGTTTGTGGCAGGAGGCGGTGGCGCAGTGGGAGGGGAGGGGCTGTTCCAGCACCATGGACATCCCTCTGTCTCCGCGCCACGAACCAGGGCGCTCTGCTACGCGTGCTGTTTCCTCATGGAATACACCTGCATTCAGATGTTGTTAGTTCTCTGTCCCAGCTTCCGTGGGCAGTGGCCCATTTGGTTGCTCTGAAAATGCCAAGGTTTGAAGGCCACTGTTGAGGTTGATCAGAACTTGGGACATCAGGAGAGCGTGCCATGAGCCATGGGTGGTTTACAGGTTGGCCTGAGCTGCCAGCCCATTCACTGGGTTTTGAGATGCTGCTGTATAAGCCATGTTCATTTTCTGAAAAACTTACTTGTGAGGGGTTGCCTTCTCTGCCAACTCAGACATTCCAAAATGTCTACTTTGATTTGATGTCAACTATTGTCATATGATCACACAGACGTTGATCACTTTGGTGAGGCTCAATTAGCAAATGTCACGCACCATTTCCAAAACGCACCCATGGTGCCAATGAGGAGGCAGCATGAGGTCAGGCACCGCTCACTTGGAGGCTTCGTCTCTCCCGTTTCCTCTCCTTGCAAACCTGGAAGAGCTGGTGCGCAGTCAGCAGGGGCTGCTGATGTCCTGGTCTTTGGGAAGTGGGAAGGGCACCAGCTTGAGTGATGGCTGGCAAGCACACAGCACAGAGACCTGGGCAAGTCCCTCTTCCCACTGGGGCGTGGCATGCACATCTGCAAGGTCAGGCAGGAGACCAGATGATGTCTGAGTCCCCCCACCCACCCTGTGTGCCAGCACAGAACTGTGTTCCGGTGCATCTAACCCACGCCATGTTCCCGGGACAACCTCTTCTAAATTGTGTGTTGTGCACTTAAGTCCCCGAGAAGCTACTACATCCACCCAGCTGCTGTGTTCACAGAAGTGAATGAGTTAAGGAATCCCTTGTTTCTTTTTTTTTTTTTTTGGAGACGGAGTTTCGCTCTTGTTACCCAGGCTGGAGTGCAATGGCACAATCCCGGCTCACCGCAACCTCCGCCTCCCGGGTTCAGGCAATTCTCCTGCCTCAGTCTCCTGAGTAGCTGGGATTACAGGCACGCGCCACCATGCCCAGCTGATTTTTTGTATTTTTAGTAGAGACGGGGTTTCACCATGTTGACCAGGATGGTCTCGATCTCTTGACCTCGTGATCCACCCGCCTTGGCCTCCTAAAGTGCTGGGATTACAAGCGTGGGCCACCGCGCCCGGCGGAATCCCTTGTTTCTAAGGTCAGGTTCGTGGCAGATGCCAGGAGAAGTCACAGCCATGGGCTTATGTGGAGCAGTTTCCCAGTGATCAACTGCACTTAAGCACTTGCTTCCTCCTTAGTAAACAAGTGAAAGCTTTTTAGTAAGACAATTTCATCACGGAATGAAATGCAGATGAATGAGACTTCTAACAACATTCTAATGTGAGCAGCAAGCTGGACCCTGACGCTTACACACATGCTGGTGGCAAGGTTTGAGAAGCATGGGACGGAACTGACTTGCCAGCCAGGGAGCAATCACACCTTTCCTTTCTGGGGCTAGAGGTTACCATGGAAAATTGACCAAGGGGGGGCCAAGGGGAGGTTTGTTGCTCCCCAGCCCTTGGGACCCTCAGACTTGGAGAGTCCTACCCTGGACTCCTGCTCTCTGCATGCCCAGTATACTTCAGTTCACTGCCCGTTCCAGGACAGCCCCAGGCCAGCTGCCCCCTCTGTCCTGCCACACATTTGTCTACAGAAGCCCTACTTTGAGATGTTATCAATATTCCCACCAGGGAGCCCAGGCTCAGTCCCAGGAAGGGCTCCTCAACCCAAGGTTCTGTTTCTGTCATTGGTAACATAGGGTGTCCACATTCATTCTACAGCTGAGGAAGCTGAAATTGGGGTTAAGTGGCTGGCCACTATTAAGAGGCCTAGCAGGCCGGGCGCGGTGGCTCATGACCGTGATCCCAATCCCAGCACTTTGGGAGGCCGAGGTGGGCGGATCACGAGGTCAAGAGGTCAAGAGATCGAGACCATCCTGGTCAACATGATGAAACCCCGTCTACTAAAAATACAAAAGATAGCCGGGCATGGTGGCGTGTGTCTGTGGTCCCAGCTACTGGGGAGGCTGAGACGGAAGAATCGCTTGAACTCAGGAAGCAGAGGTTGCAGTGAGCCGAGACTACGCCACTGCACTCCAGCCTGGGGACCAAGCAAGACTCCCTGTCAAAAAAAAAAAAAAAAAAAAGAGGCATTAGTAGTGAGCTCTGGGGTCCCATGACCAATGCAGTGACTTCAGAAGACCTCTCAACTCACAGTCAGGACCCACGAGCAGTTCCTTGGCAATTTGGCTATGCTGGTTTAAACATAGTCACAGCATCCTTCAAACCTCTGGCACCGGGGTGGGAGGCAAATGTCCCCCAAATCTTGGCGTCGTCACCCACCCTCACGTGGGTGGAGGAGAGGAAAGTGGTCGATGAGATTGAACAGACTTGGGTTTCAATCCTGCTCTGCTAAATCTTAATACACCACCCTCAGCGGCAGTTTCCTCACCTACGAAAATGGGAAACGAAAGGACACAAGCGTTCAGGTTTTGAGACGATGCCCACAGCATGCCCACCAAGGTGTAGCGCTCTATGGGACGGCAGCCACGGATGAGGCCCGGTGAGGATTCCCACCACCTCTCAACCTGCCTGTGAGCCTCCCCACTCCACACAGAGGTGTCCCATCTCCCACTTCCCAAGCACTAGGCGAGGCCCATTCATCCTTGTTACCATACATGAGAGGCTGGAGCCCAGAGACTTCCACTAACCTCGTCACACCACTGGTGCCAGCCTGGACTCCCTCCCCAAGGGATTAACCCAGAGCCTGGAAGGACTCACCCCAAAAGAGAGGCCTTTTCTCAATGTTGTCCCTTTGCCAAGCCCCAAATATTTCACCCTAATCCCAAGCAACTTTAAATGGAGACCAGGGTCACCAAGGCCCTCCACAACCTCACCCAGCTGATGGATGACACTCTTCTGGGCTGCCTGATAGTGGCTGGCATCTGCCCATGCCTCTCTTCCCTGCACATTGTCCCCAGATCTGTGCAGCAGGCAGAGGAGGCCCCATGGGGCAGAAGTGCCCTGAGAGCCAGCAAACCCCAGGAGAAAGGTGGGGGTGGCTTTCGGGGTCACGGTTCTGTCTATGCACAGCCTGAGTCAACATGTTCGACTGTGCCTCGCATCCTGCCACCCGCAGGTCGTGTGTCTGTGTCGGCTGCTTTGTGTGTCTCTGGGTAATTCTTTTTTTTTTTTTTTTTTTTTGAGACGGAGTTTCCCTCTTGTTACCCAGGCTGGAGTGCAATGGCGCGATCTCGGCTCACCGCAACCTCCGCCTCCTGGGTTCAGGCAATTCTCCTGCCTCAGCCTCCTGAGTAGCTGGGATTACAGGCACGCACCACCATGCCCAGCTAATTTTTTGTAGTTTTAGTAGAGACGGGGTTTCACCGTGTTGACCAGGATGGTCTCGATCTCTTGACCTCGTGATCCACCCGCCTCGGCCTCCCAAAGTGCTGGGATTACAGGCTTGAGCCACCGCGCCCGGCCCTGTCTCTGGGTAATTCTTACAAAAAATTAATTTTAGTGAGAACATGAGTGAATTGAAATATACTCATAAATAAGAAAATTCACGGTGAGGAAATCAAAGGGAGTAATAAAATACAGCCTAGGAATGGTGGCAAACACCGAGGATGCAGTTCCCGAGAAGGGCCGACCTGCAGGAGATGACAGCTGGAGGTCCCATGCGGGAGGGCTGCAGGCCCCTGTGTGCTCCTGCCAATCAAACCACCAGGAGCCTGCGGGCTCCTGCCAATCAAACCACCAGGACCAGGGTGAAGAGCTGAGGGCAGAGCAGGGCCGCTCTGTCCAATCAGACCCACTGGGACCAGGGCAAAGAGACGAGTGCAGAGCAGGGTTTCTCCTGCCAATCAGACCATCAGGACCAGGGTGAAGAGCCGAGTGCAGAGCAGGGCCACTCCAGGCCCCTGTGTGCTCCTGCCAATCAGACCACCAGGACCAGGGCAAAGAGCCGAGTGGAGAGCAGGGCCGCTCCTGCCAATCAAACCACCAGGACCAGGGCGAACAGCTGAGTGCAGAGCAGGGCTGCTCCAGGCCCCTGTGTGCTCCTGCCAATC
>NW_022437207.1:42542-54226 GCF_009761245.1 Sapajus apella
AGCAGGGCTGCTCCAGGCCCCTGTGTGCTCCTGCCAATCAGACCACCGGGACCAGGGCGAAGAGCCGAGTGCAGAGCAGGGCTGCTCCTGCCAATCGGACCACCAGGACCAGGGCGAAGAGCCGAGCGCAGAGCAGGGCTGCTTTGAGGATAAGATGTGCTGACTCATGTTCACCCTCCACTTTCACTGCAGCCCCAGAGATCCTGACCCTGAAATGGGGGCTGCTGGCTTCCTCGGTTTGAGAAGCCTGTGTTGTTGCTGCTGCTGATGCTGAAAGGCAGACACGGAAAACCCAGTAAGGGCCACGGGGACAAGCATGTGACAAGGTGGCTGTGGCCTCAGCCCGGGCCCTCTGTGCACCCGCAGGGCACAGACACAACAGCTCGGTGAAGCCAGCGGCCGAGGATGGGCCCCTGAGCCCACCCAGTGCTGCCCTTGTGGCGCCCAGCGGTCCCTGATTTGCTGGTTTATTTGGTCAGTGGTGACAGAGCTTGCCTCTGGAGAGTCCAGTGAAGAATATTATTTAGAGGATGTGGGCAGCTCACAAAGTTGAAGGACAAGCTGGGCGTTGAGGCTGAGACAGACAGACGTGCAGGGGTGCAGACAGCACAGCTCAGGGTTGCTGCCTGGAGGCCCCCACGTCCACCCATCCAAGTTCCTGGGGAGGCATCTGATGACTGCAGCTCAGGTCGTAAGTGCAGCCTTTGAAACTTCTTAGCTGGAGAGACAGGGGCAGGGATGTCGTCCTTGAGAAAGCAGGTGGCGTCACCCACAGAAGGAAGGAGCCTGGGCAGGAAGAAGTGCAGATTCTTGCAGAAATGCGAGGGGTGTCTTTTTCACAGAGACCGGAAGCTGCGTCCTTCCAGAACAGCCTTGGTGCTTCCGAGAAGGCCTTGATTTTGCATTTCTTCATTTGCCCCGGAACAAAGAAAGGCCGTTCAACAACTCTGCATCTGCGTCCCTGCCTGTTTATCTGGGGAGAGCCATAGGCGGACACAGACGTAGGGGTTCTTCCAAACCTTGGGGAGGGAGGTTTGTGAACAGTGGGGAGAACGTGCAGCCACGGTTTTAAGGACGGATATTTTACAGGTTGTCACTCTCTGGACACATTTCAAAAACAAGTTCCGCACATCTCTGTCCTAAACAGAAAAGACTGACCCTCACCCCCATTCAATGTTTTATTTTCCTTGATGACTGCAGGCCATGAATTCACGGAACAATAAAGCAGTTAGGCTCTTGGACCCAGGGAAGTAGGTGCACAGCACCTGCCCTCATGTGCTGGGCATTCTGGTTTCTCAGATGTGATACTTGGTTCCCGTTCTCTTCCTCCCTGCCAAGGCTGCCGACGTGCCTCTCCTGCAAGCCGCAGCCGCCTTCCACCTTCCATGACCTGCTCTTCAGCTGTTATCTGGCTGTACTTTTCATAACAGACTGCAAAGGAGAATGCATGGGCTGAGTCTGAGGGCGCATTCATGGGCAAAGCTGCAAGCTTTACTGTACCCATCTTGGCAGACGTCATTTGGGGATCTGCTGTCCCCTCTCATGAGCTGGGCTTGCTGATGGACTGGGCCGGTGGCAGCCGGCAATACCTTGTCACGTGCACAGAGGTAAGCACCCTGGCTGTACCTGATGCTTTGCCATGTGGGGACCCCGCAGTTCTGTGAATCAGGTGCGATTTAATCTCTGGAGGTTTAAGAATGCGAGGGAGAGATTTTACTGGCTGGGCCTGGCCATTCGCTGCGTCTGAGCCAGGGAGGGAAGAGAACGCGGGGCCTGTTTGCTGGGACTGGACACCTCCATAACCAGGTGCTCGTGAAAGGGCAGGGAAGAGGTCTCGCTTTCTACCTCTGGGATGTGAGTGTGCACTTTCAGAATGAGAATAGCCCACACAACCAACTCTTTATTTCGAAAAGAGAGCTGAAATCAGATGTAGCCATGGAACATCCACTAAGATGATCTCTTCATCACAAACACTCTTCTGTTTTTCGGAAATCTTAATGTTATTTATACTGGGTTAAAAACCTGAGTGTCCAACAGCATGGCACCGACTGAAGCCATACTGGCACCCTCTGGAACCCTTGCAGACCACTAACCGGCATGGGCACGTGCCTGGGCAGAGACGTGCATGGAAATTAGAATCATGCCACATGGAGGAACAGGTGTGGCGAGGTGCATGGTCAAGAGCCACAAGACTGCGCCTGCCCGTGCTCCGTGTGACGGGACCCCTTTGGAGCAAGCCCGGGCTCAGATTCTGATGGAGGCAGCAGCGGCGTCGCTTAGGGACCAGGGTTCTGTGGGTAACCACCATCTCCTCCTAACCTAGATGCACTTCCTGGGAAAGTTGAGGAGGTGAAGGTCACGTAGGAGGCTAGAGAGCTCGCTCCCCAAGCCCGTAGGACTGTGTCCTCTGCCCATGGATGGAGCATCTTGTTACATGGGGCCCACCCACAGCCGGGGCAGAGGAGAGCCTGCCACGGAGCGGGTGCCGGTAAAGAACTGCTGATTGTCACCGTTCCTACTTGGAGGCCAGTGCGGACCTGACGCACCTCACTGCCCTTTGTAAAGTAATTATTGAGAATGTCAGCCCTGTGACAATGCATTAGTTATAGAACTTAACATTTCTATTTTATTTTTTAATTGCATTTTAGGTTTTGGGGTACATGTGAAGAACATGCAGCATTGTTGCATAGGTACACACGTGGCAGTGTGATTTGCTGCCTTCCTCCCCATCACCTACATCTGGCATTTCTCCCCTTGCTATCTCTCCCCAGCTCCCCACCCCCCACCGTCCCTCCCCTATTTCCCCCCCACAGACCCCAGTGTGTGACGCTCCCCTCCCTGTGTCCATGTGTTCTCATTGTTCAACACCCACCTATGAGTGAGAACATGCGGTGTTTGATCTTCTGCTCTTCTGTCAGTTTGCTGAGAATGATGGTTTCCAGGTTCATCCATGTCCCTACAAAGGACACAAACTCATCGTTTTTGATGGCTGCATAATATTCCACGGTGTATATGTGCCACACTTTCCCTATCCAGTCTATCATCAATGGGCATGTGGGTTGGTTCCAGGTCTTTGCTATTGTAAACAGCGCTGCAATGAACATGTGTGTGCACGTGTCCTTATAGTAGAATGATTTATAGTCCTTTGGATATATACCCAGTAATTAAAAGGCAGCATTGAACGGTGTCTTTGTAAGGGATGTACAAAACCTGTCACATTCTTTGTCATACAGACTGACTCATGTGCAACGTAGACATTTATTGCAACACGGGCATTTATCAGATGTAAACTTATAAGCAGATGACAACCAGCAGTAATGTGCTGGGTGCACACAGTTATTTATCTGCTGAATCATGGACATCACCATCTCTCCAGGTTCATCAAAAGATACACAACATGAGACACCAATTTATTTCTACAAGTTCATGATCAGGTGCTCAGGGCAGGGAAAGAAAAGGAAAAAACTTTCAGTCACGGTCCTTTATCCTTAGACACCTTTATCTACAGACCCGAGGGACATGCAGGGCTGAAATCATGGCAGCAAAGCAGTTAAAAGCAAAAGTAACTTAAAGTGATTTACCCAGGAATGGCCAATTCAGGTGCTGCAGAGAACAGCATGAGAACCGGTGTCTTCAGGACGGTGTGCCTCTAGGAGCAGAGTGGGTGCTCATCAGCGGGAAGGAGCAAGGCCTGGGGCAGGGGACATGGGGGCTGCTGTCCCAGAGGCCGGCAGTGTGGCCCTGGACCCCCGAGACCTCACTGAGGCTCCCCTCAACCACCTAAACCGGAATTAACTGCTTTCACCACAGTCCTCAAGCACCACGCGGGGTCTCCGTGTCCTCGAGGGCCCCTGATGAGCCACAGTCCCCTCAGGTCCTGGTGAAGGAGCTGGTGCCGCGCCCTGCCCTTCCCCGCATGGGGTCCTGCAGCTCATGCCCCACTGTCTCAGTTTCCCTCTACAGAACCTCCACGCAGACGTCTTCCGAGGCCGGCAATACTGGGAGGCCTGTGTCCCATACCCAAGAAGAACGAGCTGAGAGGCTCCGTGGAGGCACCGCTGATGGTCTCCCGGAGTGGACATGCCCACTTCTGTTCTGCTCCCTGAGAACAATTGTCAACCCAGCAAGAGGTCCCAGTCGGAAATTTCACCTTCCTCCCCATGTTTGTCGGTGTTTTAACGGACATCGCCTGGCTATTGATCTCCCGTTGAACTCATGTTGAAAATTATCTTTGGCCGGGTGTGGTGGCTCACACCTGTAATCCCAGCACTTTGGGAGGCCGAGGCGGGTAGATCAGGAGGTCAAGAGATCGAGACCATCCTGGTCAACATGGTGAAACCCCATCTCTACTAAAAATACAAAAATCAGCTGGGCATGGTGGTGTGCACCTGTGGTCCCAGCTACTCGGGAGGCTGAGGCAGGAGAATTGCTTGAACCCAGGAGGCGGAGGTTGCGGTGAGCCGAGATCGCGCCATTGCACTCCAGCCTGGGTAACAAGAGCAAAACTCCGTCTCAAAAAAAAAAAAAAAGAAAAAAGAAAAAAGAAAATTATCTGTTCCACTCTGCTCCAATTCAATCCTCTCTGACGGTTAATTTGCTCAGTTTGAGTGATAATTTGTGAGTCAAACAAGGACACATCTGAGGCCAGAAGCTGCTCCTCTTGGGAAATGCCTGAGGATGATGTTCCGGGGAAGATTCCAGCCTCTGGAGTCCCCTGGCACCGAGCCAGCCCGGACCATGACGGGACCTGGTGCCAGACACCGACTGGGGACCTGCTGGCCTCTGGGCAGACCGCTGTGCACCTGTACCTGGCCTGTGAGGCACCCCTGTGCAGTCACACCAAGTCCTGCACTCAGAAGGGCCCCAGAGTCGTTTAAGGCCGTTCTGCTGCCTTCTGGAAGCTCATGATTTTGAACAACAACAACAAAAAACCCCTACATTTTGCACAGCGACTTGGCACACTTTACACTTGGCCCCACACACTATGCGGCCTGCCCGGCTGCCAGGCTGGGGCCACGGCGCTGGCATCTTGGGCACAGTGAAGGCGCTGGAGGCCTGACTGACTTGTGTTGACTCTTCCGTGAGGCACCCACGTGAGCTGAAGACCCACGTGTCCAACGCGCTGACACCCCCACTGTGCTGCCTGAATCTGCCTCTTTAGCTGGGGAGGGTCCTCGTGTCATCCGGGTTTTGGGAGAGGTCAAGGGAGCCTGGATTCTAGTGCTTTAGTTACCCAGAGTGAGAGTCTTACGTGTCCCCAACCCAGGTCCCCGTGGCTGCTTTACGGAAAGCAGGAAGGGGCCACTTGAGCCAGACGGCTGCGTTTTCGGCTCCGTCTAGGCAGAGCTGTGCCCTGCCTTGCACCTCTGCAGATTCAGGTGGGAACTCTAAACTGAGCCAGGGCGACTTTCCTGGGCACTGCACCCTGCCTCAGCCTGGTGGGGTGCACCTGCGTCAGACTCGGCCCTTAGACTTCCCATCTCAACAAAGGGCTTCCATGCAGGCCAAGGCCTCCCTTGCTCGGTCCCAGCCTCCCCGTGAGACGGGATGGCGTATCCAGGGTGAGCTGCGTGTGTCTGGCCCAGCAGCGATTCCCCAGAACGCCCACTCCAGGGGCGTTTTCCTTTTGAGCAAGCGTCTTTGAACTGGGCTGTGATGCTTCCGTCACTGTGCGCAGCACCTAGGGGTGAGTCCGTGCAGTGGAAAACAGTTTGCATGAACAGAGCCTTTCACCTTGCCTGCCCCAGCAGGGACCTCGGCCCCCGGTCAGTGTCCTTTCTGTGTCTCCTGGACCCCCTTCCCTCCAGGAACCTCCAGCTCGTCCCCCCAGGACTTTGGAGCAGGCAGTGAGGTTTATTTGTTAAGCTTTGAGACGTTGGCCGGGCACGGTGGCTCACACCTGTAATCCCAGCACTTTGGGAGGCCGAGGTGGGTGGGTCACCTGAGGTCAGGAGTTCAAGACCAGCCTGGCCATCACGGTGAAATCCCATCTTTAAAAAAAAAACAAAACATTAAAACAAAAAAAAAAACGTTTCAGAGCATGGACAGGTTGCCTGCGGGCATTTTTCCTTCAAGCAGAGAACAGGGGATGGAGAATGAGGTTAAATCCTCCAACTGAAGTGGAGACGGTGTTGTTGGGTGGTGGGTCCCTGCTGACCACATTCACCAGGAAGGATGGTGCTTACTTAGCCCTCACCATGGGCAGGTGCTGTTCTGGGCCACACCCAACCCCTATGGATTAGCCACAGTGAGGAAACGGGGGCACAGAGAGGTCAAGACAGCGCCCAAGGACACACAGCTGGCAAGGGGCAGAGCCAGGGTTCTAAGCTAGATATTCTGACTCCAAGCCACTGCACCTCACTGTGCGCAGTGCTGTCTCCAAAGAGCTGACCTGCCTCCAGGACTGGCAGCACCTCAGCCAGCTGCCCCATGGGTGGCCCAGGACTCTCGGGATGGCTGGAGGGGGTGACTCCAGGGAGCTGGGTTGATGGTTGACCCCACGGCGTTGGTGCAATGACAGTGCATCCTGGCTGACGAGTAACAGAACGTCAGTACCTCCCCGGTCACTGGCAGCCAAGGACCTGAGGATACAGGAAGGCGTTTAGCATCTGTTCATCCCTTTAAAGTGAGGGGAGATACGGGTTGGGCATGGTGGCTCACGCGCCTGCAATCTCAGCATTTTGAGAGGCTGAGGCGGGCGGATCACGTGAGGTCAGGAGTTCAAGACCAGCCTGGCCAACATGGTGAAACCCGTCTTCAAAAAAAATAAAATAAATAAATAAAAATAAAGTGAGGGGAGATACTGTGTCCGTGGAAACGGTGCGTCATTCGGTGTGTACGTCCACGTCCGTGCTTCGTGGCTGGGCTGCAGCTCCAACAGCAGGACGGCTGTGGCCCCCTTCTGGGCTCTCCTGAAAGGGCCCAGGGGTGGGCAGCCACCTGGAAGGAATGTGAACGGAGCCAGCTTCATCTCTCCTCCATAGAAAGGTTGCTGCATGTCTGCATGCCGTGGCTCACGCCCGTCATTTCAGCGCTTTGGGAGGCTGCGTCAGGCGGATTGCCTGGGGTCAAGCGTTCAAGACCAGCCTGGCTAATGTGGCAAAACCCCGTCTTTACCAAAATTACAAAAAATAAGGCAGGCGTGGTACCGCGCCTGCAATCCCAGCGACTCAAGAGGCTGAGGCACGAGGCGTCCCACCCTCCAATACCCAGGAGCATCTTGGAGCCATGCACCCTACCACCTGCCTCCCCAGCCTTTGTGTGCACCGTGAAGGCTCTTGAGGGACAAGTTGTATTAGGGGCCCCCACTACGAGGTACATGTTGGTACAAGCCCTCTCCAGCCCCTTCCCTGGGGGCTAAAGGATCCAGCTCCACTCATAGCCGCTGCTGATGGAGTCACCAGAGACAGCGTGGGTGAGGGACATGGTCTCCACAGGCTTCACCCGTCCTGCTGCTCCTAGGAGAGGACCCTGTGAGCAGAGAGCCCCGCGGTGAGCTCTGGGTGCAGACGCAGCGCCTCGTAACCTCACGTCTGCGTCCCTGAGACAGTGACATCTCGGAGCTGCCACCAGGCGGAGGAAGAACCACAGATGTGTCAGGTTCTTGTGCAGGAGGTCCGTGACTCTCAGGAACCATTTCTCCTGTGAGCAGGACCCTGAATTTAAGGAAATGTGTGGTGGCTTCCCTTGGGTGGCTAAGTGAGGATTTGCATGTGGGGGGTGCCTTTGCGTGTGGGTAAGCCCCCACATAGGCACCGAGGAAGGAGGGCTAAGCAGAACCCTGGCACAATTAGTGCCTGAAGAGTGTCTCAGTTTATAGTGTTACTACTCAGTTATTTACTTTTTTTTTTTTTTTGGGACGGAGTTTCGCTCTTGTTACCCAGGCTGGAGTGCAATGGCGCGATCTCGGCTCACTGCAACCTCCGCCTCCCGGGTTCAGGCAATTCTCCTGCCTCAGCCTCCTGAGTAGCTGGGATTACAGGCACGCACCACCATGCCCAGCTAATGTTTTGTAGTTTTAGTAGAGACGGGGTTTCACCATGTTGACCAGGATGGTCTCGATCTCTTGACCTCGTGATCCACCCGCCTCGGCCCCCAAAGTGCTGGGATTACAGGCGTGAGCCACCGCGCCCGGCCAATTTTTTTTTTTTTTTTTTGTAATAAAGATGGGGTTTCACCATGTTGGTCAGGCTGGTCTTGAACTCCCGACCTCAGGTGATCCACCCACCTTGGACTCCAAAGTGCTTGGATTACAGACGTGAGCCACCACACCCGGCTTTTTTTATTTTATTTTATTTTATTTTTATTTTTTATTTTTATTTTGTTTTATTTATTTTTTTAAGGCGGGGTTTCACCATGTTGGTCAGGCTGGTCTTGAACTCCCAACCTCAGGGATCCGCCTGCCTTGGCCTCCAAAGTGCTTGGATTACAGGCATGAGCCACCACGCCCGGCCCTCTTTTTTTTTTTTTTTTTTTTTTTTTGAGACAGATTCTTGCTCTGTCCCCAGGCTGGAGTGCAATGGCGCGACCTCTGCTCACTGCAACCTCCACCTCCCGGGTTCAGGCAATTCTCCTGCCTCAGCCTCCTGAGTAGCTGGGATTACAGGCACGCGCCACCATGCCCAGCTAATTTTTTTGTATTTTTAGTAGAGACGGGGTTTCACAATGTTGCTCAGGATGGTCTCGATCTCTTGACCTCGTGATCCACCCGCCTCGGCCTCCCAAAGTGCTGGGATGACAGGCGTGAGGCACCGCGCCCGGCTGGTATTTACTTTTATATGCTCCTTTATATATAATGATATATTAGTTTATAGAATTAGGGCTCAAAGAATATCTCAGTTTATAGTGTTACTACTCAGTTTTTCCCTTTTATAAAATCCTTTATATATAATTTTATGTTAGCTCATACAATGAGTGCCTAAAGTATACCTCAACGCTCAGACATTCCCCTTTTTATACACATAAATATATCTTTGTTCATCGTCAGAGGAATGCGTAGGGCAGACACGGTACAGAGCATGAATTAAGGCATAAGCAGCTGATATTTGGAGGAATGTCTGGAGCAGACACGGCACACAGCATGATTTAAGGGAAGAACACGTATACCAGGACAAGAATCCACGGCCCAGGCGGCCGCGTTCAGTATCGTCAAGATGCCCGCTGTGTGGCAGGCTTGGGGCGAGAGCCACTCCTGATAAAGGAGTTGTAGGACCTTGCTCCAGTTTTTGGGGAAGGCTGGCCTCAGACCAGCAACCGCTCGGGCATCGAAGGTCTCAAAACCCCTCCGGATAATCGCATCTTGGTGGCTGTGAACTTTACCAGTTCTTGCTGCTGTGCTGTTGGAAAAGCTTCTTCCCATAGAACTCACTGGAAGCTGCCAGCATGTGGCGGTAACCCAGACAGCTCTGTGACTGCTGTGGGACTTAAAGCATCCTCCCATAAATCTTAGTAGTTTGCACGTAGATACGGGCATTGCACCCTGCAACCTCTTCACTGCGCACGGCCCACCTCCGTGCCTCGGGGACCTAATGGGAGTGGACCCCATCTTATATTGCACACGACCCTATCACTACCTTAAGATGACCTCAGTCACTGCACTGCCCCATAGCCTATACCCAATAAATACAGGTGCTTCTAAACATTTGGGGCCTCGCCTGACTCCGCTTATAGGTGGCCTGGCCCCCCGAGCTGGTCTTGAAGTCCCGACCTCAGGTGATCGGCCCACCTTGGCCTCCAAAGTGCTTGGATTACAGGCGTGAGCCACCACTGCCGGCCTGGCCCCAGCCTTTCACGCTGACCCTGGGAGGGTGATTCTGGCCGTGCACTCTGAAAACTCAGTTCTCTTCTGGGGGCCTCTTCTCACCAAGCCCAGCGCCATCCTCTTCCAGGTAGGGAGCTGGTCTGGGAGATCGTGTGATCAGGGATCAAGGACAGATTGTGGAATAGGGTCCAGGCTGTTCTACCCGTAAAGAGTCATGTTCCATTTAGAGAACTCAGGTTGTCTAAATTATCACTTACCCCCTCAGAGACATTGGAACAGCAGCTGAATGTCACAATCACAGTGACTTCAGACAAACCTGGACCCATCTGATGTTTATTGTAGTTCAGAACATCCGTCATGGTTACAGGGAAGCTCCCTGTCCCAGGAAGCGTGTCATTTAAAAAAAAAAAAAAAAAACTCACGCCTGTAATCCAGCAGTTTGAGCGGCCGAGGTGGGTGGATCAAAACATTTAGATTAGGATGAGACGGACAACTTTAGACCAAAGCTCTGATGGGTCAGCTGTGGAGGATCGTGTCCTCATTGAGACTGGTGCAATGACCTTTCCTAGGAACCAGACAGGACCTCTGAGCGCTGCCCTCTGAGAGCACAGGAGGTCTGGGTGTTTCCTGATGGGTCACAGCTGTGAAACGTGGCTGGACACAAAATACACTGAACTGCAGAGTTCTTACCCACATATTTACCAATTCAGACGGGTCACTGAAAGACTTTCTCCTCATCTGAATTTTGTGAACACACCCCAGGGTTTGGGATGTGGCAATGTGGGTATCTGACCTTAGTTTGGGGAACTGTGTCATACATAACCTGGCTCCATGGATGTGGGTAGCAGGACAGCCGTGAGAAATTGGGTGTGTCCGAATGTTCATTGCGGCACTGTTTACAATAGCAAAGACCTGGAACCAACCCAAATGCCCGTCCATGATAGACTGGACAGGGAAAATGTGGCACATAGACACCATGGAATACTATGCAGCCATCAAAAAGGATGAGTTTGTGTCCTGTGTAGGGACATGGATGAACCTGGAAACCATCATTCTCAGCAAACTGACACAAGAACAGAAAATCAAACACCGCATGTTCTCACTCACAGGCGGGTGTTGAACAATGAGAACACATGGACACAGGGAGGGGAGCGTCACACACTGGGGTCTGTTGGGGGGACATAGGGGAGGGACGGCGGGGGGTGGGGAGGGTGGGAGGGACAACATGGGGAGAAATGCCAGATATAGGTGAAGGGGAGGAAGGCAGCAAATCACACTGCCACGTGTGTACCTATGCAACAATCCTGCATGTTCTTCACATGTACCCCAAAACGTAACATGCAATTAAAAAAGAAAAAAAAGAAATTGGGTGTGTCAGGAAATTCAGGCTCTTTTCTCAGGACCTAAGCAAGTGTGCTGACCTCCTGTGAGAAAACACAGGCGAAGAGACAGACTAGACATCCGGAGCCAGGTGAGCGCCTCACACACACGGGGGTTTCCGGGCCTTTTGTTTGAACAGATCCAGAAGGACCTTCATCCCCTGATCCTTCCTCAGCCTCAGGAGACTTATGCACACGGAGAAACATTGAGATGAATTTTTATTTACAGAAAACAATCCATGGGCCTGTGGGTGTGTTTATCTACAGAAAATAATTCATGGGAGTATGCAGGGTTGCTAGGATTTGCTCATACACTGAAAAGAAAGAATAGCCGGGCGTGGTGGCTCATGCCTGTCATCCCAGCACTTTGGGAGGACAAGGCGGGTGGATCACAAGGTCAAGAGATCGAGACCATCCTGAGCAACATGGTGAAACCCCATGTCTACTAAAAATACAAAAAAATTAGCTGGGCGTGGTGGCAGGTGCCCGTGGTCCCAGCTACTCGGGAGGCTGAGGCAGGAAAATCACTTGAACCCAGGAGGCGG
>NW_022437207.1:54326-65639 GCF_009761245.1 Sapajus apella
GGATCCCTGAGGTTGGGAGTTCAAGACCAGCCTGACCAACATGGTGAAACCCCGCCTTAAAAAATATATAAAATAAAAATTTAAAAATAAATAAAAATAAATAAATAAAATAAAAAAATAAAATAAAATAAAATAAAAAAAGCCGGGCGTGGTGGCTCACGCCTGTAATCCAAGCACTTTGGAGGCCAAGGTGGGTGGATCACCTGAGGTCGGGAGTTCAAGACCAGCCTGACCAACATGGTGAAACCCCATCTTTATTACAAAAAAAAAAAAAAAAAATTGGCCGGGCACGGTGGCTCAAGCCTGTAATCCCAGCACTTTGGGAGGCCGAGGCGGGTGGATCACGAGGTCAAGAGATCGAGACCATCCTGGTCAACATGGTGAAACCTCGTCTCTATTAAAAATACAAAAATTAGGTGGGCATGGGGGCGCGTGCCTGTAATCCCAGCGACTCAGGAGGCTGAGGCAGGAGAATTGCCTGAACCCAGGAGGCGGAGGTGGTGGTGAGCCGAGATCGCACCATTGCACTCCAGCCTGCGTAACAAGAGCGAAACTCCGTCTCAAAAAAAAAAAAGAATTATGTCTCATGGAGAGAAAACCACAGAGTTTCTGAGTTTGTAGGTATTGTAACCACACGTGTCAGGTCACTGGATCATGTTATAATGCTGGAGGTAAAACTTCCAAACGTCGTTTTAGACACAAAATGGAAAGGTGTAAAGAGTCTAACAAAATTTCTGAGAATCAGCAGTAAGAAACTGGCAAAGAGAGTAAGAAACGACAGAGTGAGTGGTCATTAAATATAACGGTGTCTTCCACGTTGAGGTGAGAAGGGACGTCCATCTGACAGGTCCTTTTCACTTCTGTGAAGAGTTCACAGCAGAGAGTCAGAGCAGAGCGTGAACTTAGGGCAAGTGGGGCCACGTGTTTGAGAAGGGTGGCGAGTGAGCTGGAGGCATTGTGAACCATTCAGAAAAGCAGCAGTCTCCGAGGACCTCCTGTAAGGCTTCCGGATACGTCTTTACCAGCTGCGGGATACACGGAGTGCGTCGCATTCCTGGGAAAGGCCTGGAGTGGACGGGGAGGATAGATCCTGGTGACCGTGATACAGAACGTAGCCCCTCCTGCCAAGGCCACGCCACCTCCTCAGCTGAGAGCTCCACGAGCACCGCCTGCCCTGGAGCAGCCTGAGTCCTCGGTCACCGCCACGTATCACTGTGTGACAGACACACAATGTGAGAAACCCGCCCGCGTACGTCAGAGCCTTCATCAGTGCAGGTGCAGACCGCCACACACGCCCTCCTGGGGGATCTCTCTATTCATCCAGGAAGGAAACGCTGCGTGTTTCTGTCGTCAGGAGCAACACCCAGATAATAACAGGAGACGGTTCCCAGACCCTAAGGTACCTGCATGGGTACCTGAGCACGGGAGCTGGATTCTCCGAGCGGCTGCCACTGTCTGCTCTGCAAGGGTGCTCGTGATGTTTGTTACGTGCTTAACATCAAACGCTGCCTAATACGCACCTCTTAAATGCGACAGTCTTTCAACTAGTGAAAATGTTACACAGTGAATCATTGCTGGCTTGCTTTTCTCCCTCCTTTTATTTTCAATTAGTTTTCCAAAATGATTTAATCCCTTTTTGAACTTTTTTTTTTTTTTTTTTTTTTTTGAGACGGAGTTTCGCTCTTGTTACCCAGGCTGGAGTGCAATGGCGCGATCTCGGCTCACCGCAACCTCCGCCTCCTGGGTTCAGGCAATTCTCCTGCCTCAGCCTCCTGAGTAGCTGGGATTACAGGCACGCACCACCATGCCCAGCTAATGTTTTGTATTTTTGGTAGAGACGGGGTTTCACCATGTTGACCAGGATGGTCTCGATCTCTTGACCTCGTGCTCCACCCGCCTCGGCCTCCCAAAGTGCTGGGATTACAAGCGTGAGCCACCGCGCCCGGCCCCTTTTTGAATTATTAATAGGATCTCTTGGTTTGCTTGTTTCTATTTTCATTTCAATAACAGGTACTTAAGAATTGATCTTTCTGTCAATTGATAAGTATTTTGGTATAATAAAGACTTCTTTCACAAGAATTGGATAAATTAAAATAAATATTTTAAAAACATACAACCCATCAAAAATCAACCGTTGAGAAATAAAACATCTGGGCCAGGAGTGGTGGTTCACGCCTATGATCCCAACACATTAAGGAGGCCGAGGCGGGCGGATCACCTGAGGTCAGGAGTTCGAGATCAGCCTGGCCAACATGGCGAAACCCCGTGTCTACTAAAAATACAAAAATTAGCTGGGTGTGGTGGTACTGGCCTGTAATCTCAGCTACTTGGGAGGGTGAGGCAGGAGAATGGCTGGAACCTGGGAAGCGGAGGTTGCAGTGAGCCGAGATCACACCTCGGCCCCAACTCCATGTGGGGTGTATTTCCACATCCGTACGTGAAGACTGACTCCGACAACACGTAATTTACACACATATGTAAAAATAAAATAGGGTGAGCAGTTCAAAGTGTTTATCACAGCGTAATTTTATAATAAGACAGCCTAAGTTCCAAATACCTTCATTGTCACCAAACTCCTGCAAGGCACCGTCATCTTACCTGAGGGCTGCCCTGCCCCGAGGTGTCCCACTCCCGAGTTTGCTCTATAGCAGGAGACAGGCAAATGGGGCCCTCCGTCTGCCGATGAAAACAAGCCCAGCTCTGACCCTGCAGCTCTGGGAGAAGAGCCCAGCCCTGGGATTCCCAGGAGTTTGCATTTGATGATCAGCACTGAACACAGACACCAGCCGTGGCGTTGGGGCTGACCTGGGTTTTCCTTGTTGCTGTTTTAAAAGGGAATTCATGGAGAACTAGAGACACTGAGTGTGAGGGAACGTGAATGAGAGAATCCTTGTGCCTGATCCTTGTGTCTCTGTGTTTGCAGGTGTCCAGTAACGTGAGGTGCAGCTGGTGCAGTCTGGGGTGTCCCTGAGACTCTCCTGTGCAGCCTCCGGATTCACCTTCAGCGAGTATCACGTGCCCTGACTCCGCCAGGCTCCAGGGAAGGGGCTGGAGTGGGTTGGCCTGAATTTAAAAACAAAGCTGACAGTGGGACAGGAGGACACTCCATGTCCCTGAAGGGCAGACTCACTATGTCAAGAGGGAATTCAACAAGCTTTGCCTGTCTGCAAATGAGCAGCGTGAAAAACCGAGGACGTGGCCGTGTATGACTGCCACAGAGGCACAGAGGGGTCGGTGTGGGCCCAGACACGAACCTCCCTGCAGGGGCCTTGTGGCCACCGGAGACCACTCGAGACCTACTGAGGACGGGACGGGTCCCAGCAGCAGGTGCAGGGAGAGTTCCAATCTCCTCAGCTGGAAGCGTCAGGCTTGTATTTGCAGAATTCTGGAGCTTTCGAGGCTGTGATATTTTATTACTCGTATTTATGATGAATTTATGTTCGTAAGTATTAAATTTTAAAAATTATTAAAAATCTGTACGCAAGTATTTTTTGAGTATATTCTTTCAAGAAATAAACATCCCTGCCGGGCGCGGTGGCTCACGCCTATAATCCCAGCACTTTGGGAGGCTGAGGTGGGCGGATCACCTGAGGTCAGGAGTTTGAGACCAGCCTGACCAATATGGTGAAACCCCATCTTTAAAAAAAGAAAAAAAAAAAATTAAAAAAAAAAAAGAAATAAACATTCCTAATTATTTGAACTGAATCTTCCATAGTTATTTTTTTATTTATTTGTTTTGATTTTTTTATAAAGAAGGGATTTCACCATGTTGATCAGGCTGGTCTTGAACTCCCGACCTCAGGTGATCTGCCCGCCTTGGCCTCCAAAGTGCTTGGATTACAGGCGTGAGCCACCACGCCCGGCCCACAGTTTTATTAACCTTTGTTGACGTGAGGAACAACATTGCTATAGGGACCATAGAAATATGTACAGGCCGGGTGTGGTGGCTCCTACCTGTGATCCCAGTTCTTTGGGAGGCCAAGCCAGGCGAATTACTTGAGGTAAGGAGTTCAAGACCAGCCTGGTCAACATGGCAAAACCCCATCACTACTAAAAATACAAAGATTAGCCGGGCGTGGCACACATACATGTAATCCCAGCTACCCTGGAGGCTGAAGCAGGAAAATCCCTTAACCCCAGGAGGCGGAGGTTGCAGTGAGCCGAGATCGCATCCCTGCAATCCAGCCTGGGCAACAGGGCAACACACCATCTCAAAGAGAAAAAGGAAAACAGAGAAATATATATGAACACACGTGCCTGTGCATATACGTGTAGGCGTTCATATTAAACATTACAATACAATTGTTCCAAAAATATGTCCTGAAGAATCAAACTTAATAATGAAACAAACATAAATTATTAGAGTAATTTGTGATTGATTTCAATTATTTTTTCTTTTTTTTTTTTTTTAAGATGGGGGTTCACCATGATGGCCAGGCTGGTCTTGAACTCCTGACCTCAGGTGATCCACCCACCTCGGCCTCCCAAAGTGCCAGGATTACAGGCGTGCGCCACCGCGCCCGGCTCAATCATTTTAACTGTTTACATGAATTGATTTCTAGTTGTTCATTTAAAAGTAGTATATTGAGGCCGGGCGCAGTGGCTCACGCCTGTAATCCCAGCACTTTGGGAGGCCGAGGCAGGTGGATCACGAGGTCAAGAGATCGAGACCATCCTGGTCAACATGGTGAAACCCCGTCTCTACTAAAAATACAAAAAATTAGCTGGGCATGGTGGTGCGTGCCTGTAATCCCAGCTGCTCAGGAGACTGAGGCAGGAGAATTGCCTGAACCCAGGAGGCGGAGGTTGCGGTGAGCCGAGGTCGCGCCATTGCACTCCAGCCTGGGTAACATGAGCGAAACTCCGTCTCAAAAAAAAAATAAATAAATAAAAAATAAAAGTAGTATATTGGTCTATTCAAAAGAGTTAAGAGTCAATTTCAAATGTCACAATAAACGATAACATTTTGAGGTGATAATTATCTTCTATCTTAATTAGCCGAGTTATTCCATCTTGCATTCACAAATCATAACCTTACTTTCTACCTTGTCAATAGGAACAACCATGATTTGTGAATTTGCAATGACATTTTTACTGTACCGTAAGCTCTGGGGTACGTGTGCAGCTCTTGCAGGACGTGCCGTGGTGTTTGCTGCCCCCATCCCCCGTCACCTGCGTCAGGCGTTTCTGCCAATGTGATCCCTCCCCAACCTCCCCACCCGCTGCTGAACCTCCCCAGCCCACCACCCCCCATTCATTTTAATTTTTTAAATGTATCCCAGACCATTACGTTTTCTTCTGTTCCAGATCTCATGGGTCGTATGGAGGGCGCATCCACAGCCGTCTCCCAGAGGCTTCTCGGAGTGGCTGTGGGCCGGCAGAAGCAGGTGCCCCGGGTGAGCCCACAGGACCTGGCGCCTCCCTCTGCTAGGATCAGACCATCTCCTCGGGACCCCAGGGCTCTTCATTAACCGCACCCCACCGTTATACCAAACAGGGAACATCACACTTCAATGCATCACGCTTCGCGTTAACTTTGCAAAACGTCATGACGGTGGTAATTTTAACAGCGAATGTATCACGGCGAAATACGATAAGCCGTTTTCCACGGGACAGAGTTTCTCATCAGGACTTCACAGGTATTATCTATTTTCATCTACCTTGTAGGTGAGATATTTGCATGTCCACATTGGAGATTATGCCTCTAAGTCACCCTTAAAATTAATTTTTCCAAGGACTCAAACAAATCCGTGATAGAATTACAAATTTCAGGTGTAACAGCCGGGCCAACGTGGAGAATATATTAACATTTAGAACCCGTGCTTGCTGGCCGGGCGTGGTGGCTCACGCCTGTAATCCAAGCACTTTGGAGGCCAAGGTGGGTGGATCACCTGAGGTCGGGAGTTCAAGACCAGCCTGACCAACGTGGTGAAACCCCGTCTTAAAAGAAAAAAAAAAAAAAAAAAAAGAACCTGTGCTTGCAAATAGTGTTATTTTCCTGGCGGCTGTCCCAGTTATGATTTTACACAAAATAGTACTGATTTATCCTGATGAAACAGTGAGGTTGCAGTGAGCAGAGATCACACCATTGGACTCCGCTAAGATTCACTTCCACTTGTCAAACACAAACTGATTTCTCCTTGACCAAATTTGAACAGAGCAAAGGCTGAAAAACTCTCATGAGTAAATTTAAAACAAAATACCTTACCTCAAAGAAAAGTGAAGCCAGCTGGGAGCAGTGGCCCAGTAATTACGTCTGTAATCCTAGCATTTTGGAGGCCAAGGCGGGCGGATCACTTGAGGTCAGGAGTTCCAAAGCAGCTTGGCAAACATGCTGAAACCCCGTCTCTACTAAAAATACAAAATAATTCGCCGGGCATGGTGGTGGGCACCAGCAATCCCAGGTACTCGCGAGGCTGAGGCAGGAGAACGGCTTGAACACAGAAGGCGGAGGTTGCCATGAGCTGAGATCGCACCGCTGCACCCCAAGCTGGGCGACAGAGCAAGACCCCTTTTCAAAAAAAAAAAAAAGAAAACTGAAGCTGTAAACCTGCAAACAGCAGAATCTCTAAGAAAGAAACACAACTCTTTAGGCCAGGCGCGGTGGCTCATGCCTGTAATCCCAGCACTTTGGGAGGCCGAGATGGGCGGATCACCTGAGGTCAGGAGTTCGAGGCCAGCCTGGCCATCATGGAGCAACCTCATCTCTTTTAAAAAATTTAAAAAATGGCTAGGCGCGGTGGCTCACGCCTGTAATCCTAGCACTTTGGGAGGCCAAGGTGGGTGGATCACCTGAGGTCAGGAGTTCGAGACCAGCCTGGCCATCATGGAGAAACCCCATCTTACAAAACAAAACAAAACAGAATAGAATACAACAGAACAGAACAGAATACAATAAAACAGAATTGAACGAATGAATAAATGAATGAGTGATTAAACAAATCAATAAATAAAAATAAAAATAATAAAAAAAGTAAAATTAAAAAAAAAAAGAAACAGAACTCTTACTGTAAAGCTTTACACAGAGGTTGGCGTTCAGCCACGTTGACCGTGGAATCGGGAGGCTCAAATGAAGTCTGAATCTCGGCCAAGATCCGGGAAGTTTGAGAGAAGTTTTTCCCGAGACCCTGGGCAGCACTTGACGGGGTCTGATGAGTGTGCGCCGTCGGTCTGAGGACGAAGGCTCCGAGGTTGGCCGAGCGGTGGGGAACGCAGGCGGCTTGCGTCAGGTCCCGTGGGGATCACCAGACCGTCACCCTGAAACAATCAAAGTGAGTTTAGGCAGCAAATCCCACTGCCACGTGTGTAGTTATGCAACTATCTTGCATGTTCTTCAAATGTACCCCAAAACCTAAAATGCAATAAAAAAAAGAAAAAGAAAAAAAAACTGACGTATTGGAACAAATTCTCATACTGCTTACTTTAAAACAATTTAAACAGAGAAATATATAATATAAATAAATATTCATTTCAAAATAAAATTTAAAAAAAATTCTGGCCGGGCGCGGTGGCTCACGCCTGTCATCCCAGCACTTTGGGAGGCCGAGGCAGGTGGATCACGAGGTCAAGAGATCGAGACCGTCCTGGTCAACACGGTGAAACCCCGTCTCTAGTAAAAATACAAAACATTAGCCGGGCATGGTGGTGCGTGCCTGTAATCCCAGCTGCTCAGGAGGCTGAGGCAGGATAATTGCCTGAACCCAGGAGGCGGAGGTTGCGGTGAGCCGAGATCGCGCCATTGCACTCCAGCCTGGGTAACAAGAGCAAAACTCCATCCCAAAAAAAAAAAAAAAAAAAAAAAAATGCTATTTTGGTGATTAAATATTATACAATAAAACCAAGATTCCTATTATTTTGGGAATATGTTTCTGTTTTTCTATCTACATGTAAATCCACAACTACAAACTACAATAAGACATTTAAAGAGAAACAAAATGATATTTGTGTTTAATAAATTAGGGAAGTTGGAAAATATTCAAAGATATGTTCATAAACAAAAATAAATGTTTTCTTTGGTCATCTGGTCTAAACAAGGCAGGACAAGAAAAGGAGAGTGAGTCTGGAAACAGGGTCTCTAGGGAGGAAGGTGAGAGGTTTGTGTCCCTGACCCCACCTAGGCCTCTACACGTGTCATACAAAACCACAGAATACGGAAGCAAGGACCTCGGCCATCTCAGAAGGGGAGCCCAGAACCATATGTGGCTGAGCTCACATCTCCCTCAGGGCTTAGGGTGTTCAGGGTGCTGCACACGTTCCAACAACTGTTAAATTACAGCTATTTGGAGGCCGGGCGCCGCGGCTCACGCCTGTCATCCCAGCACTTTGGGAGGCTGAGGTGGGCGGGTCACTTGAGGTCAGGGGTTTGAGACCAGCCTGGCCAACATGGTGAAAACCCGTCTCTAGTAAAAATACAAAAATTAGCCGGGCGTGGTGGCGCACACCTGTAGTCTCATCTACTCAGAAGGCTGAGGCAGGAGGATTGTCTGAACCTGGGAGACGGGACGTTGCAGTGAGCTGAGATCACGCCACTGCATTCCAGCCTGGGGGACAGAGCGAGACTCCGTCTCAAAAGAGAAAGAAATTATATGTATGTGGAAGTACTCACCCGAGCAATCAGGCAAGATAAAAAAAAAAAAAAAAAAAAAAGCAGGCCGGGCGCGGTGGCTCACGCTTGTAATCCCAGCACTTTGGGAGGCCGAGGCGGGTGGATCACGAAGTCAAGAGATCGAGACCATCCTGGTCAACACGGTGAAACCCCGTCTCTACTAAAAGTACAAAACATTAGCTGGGCGTGGTGGCGCGTGCCTGTAATCCCAGCTACTCAGGAGGCTGAGGCAGGAGAATTGCCCGAACCCAGGAGGCGGAGGTTGCGGTGAGCCGAGATCGCGCCATTGCGCTCCAGCCTGGGTAACAAGAGCGAAACTCCGTCTCAAAAAAAATAAAATAAAATAAAAATAAAAAGCAAGGAAGAAAACAAGTCAAACTATGTTTAGTGGTGACATAATTCCGTACCTAGAAAGCCGTAAAGCCTGCCAAAAGCCTTCTGGAACGGATCAATCACTTCGGTAACGTTTCAGGACACCACACTGACTGGCTGTGGTGGCTCACGCCTAAAATCTCAGCACGCTGGGGGGCCAAGGTGGGCAGGTCACGAGGTCAGGGGTTCAACACTAGCCTGACCATGATCACAAAACCCCGTCTCTACTAAAAATGCAAAAAGTTAGCCGGGTGTGGTGGCGGGCACCTGTATTCCCAGCTACTCAGGGGGCTGAGGCGGGAGAATCGCTTGAGCCCGGGACGTAGAGGTCGCAGTGAGCTGAGATCACATCACTGTGCTCTAGCCTGGGCAACAAGAGTAAAACTCCGCCTCAAAATCAAACAAATGAAAAACAAAAAAAACAAAAAAACAATAAACAGACAACTTGCAAAGTGGAAGAAACTTCTCAAACTATGCATCTGACGGAGGACTAATCCCCCAAGTCTGTAAGGAACGTAAGCAATTCAACAAGAACAAAACTCAACTAAACACCATTAACCGTGGGCAAGGATATGAACAGACACTTCTCAAAAAAGACCCACGTGAGGCCGGCAGACAGAGGACACAATGCTGGGCACTGCTCAGCACCAGAGAAATGCCAGTGAAAACCACAATGTGATACCATCTCATGCCAGTCTGAGGGCGGTTAATTCCTAAAAACTCAAAAATAGCAGACGGTGGCGAGGCTGCGGAGAACGCGGATGCTTACCCTGCTGATGGGTGGCGGTGTAAATACATTAGAGCAGCCGCTACAGAAAGCACTTTGGAGGGTTCCTAAAGACCAGGAAGGAGAACTTCTATGTGGCCCAGGAATTCCGTTACTGGGCACGTACCCAAATAAAAAGCATTTACCAAAAAGACAAAGGCGCTTGTGTGTTTATCACAGCGCTATTCACAAAAGCAAAGGCATGCAATCGAACAAGGTGCCCACCATGGGTGGACTGGATAAAGAAAACGTGATACGTGGGCATCGTGGAATACTATGCAGCCATGAAAAGAACAGAATCACGTCGTCTGCAGCAACGTGGATGGAGCTGAAGGGCATAAACGTAACCGAATTAATGCAGAAACGGAAAACCACGTATCGCATACCCTCACTTTAATGAGTAAGAACCAAGTCTTGGGTGTGAATGGACAAAAAGACAGAAGGGTTAGACTCAGGAAAGTCGGAGAGAAGAGGGCAAGGAGGAGCCCAGTGCCACAGTACGTCCCACGGGGTCCTGTGTGCAGACATCCTCCGGGGATACGCTGTTGAAAGCCCAAAACTCAACATCACACCACACACCACACACCCTGTCTCTAACCTGCAGTGTGTACCCTGAAAGTAAAATAATGAGGAAACTAAAAACGGTCTCCCAGGAAACAAAACCCTACAACCAGATGACTTTAAGGCTGAATTCTACCGAACAAACAAATAAGAACTGAAACCCATTCTTCTCAAATTCTTCACACACCCTCCCCCGCAAAAAAAGACGGGGATGTTTTCTCCTAAGTCATTCTGTGAGTCCAGGGTTCCGCTAACAGAAAAAGCATCCCACGACACACACAAAGACACACGAAAGAAAGGGCCAGCCTGGATGACCACAGATTGAAAATTCTCAACAAAATACCATCAGGCAATGCCAAGACATGCAAAGGGAATGCAGCAGTCCAGGTGAGCTTCCCCTGGACACACAGTATGCACCACGGGAGCACATGAATCATGGGAGCCGGGGGAGGGAACACACGTCCTGCTCCCGGCCCCCATGTCACAGCCAGGGGAGTATCCTACACACCACAGTCGCTCATCTCACAGCCCAGCAGCTGAAGGGTCCACACGTGACCCTACCCATCCCACAGCCCAGCAGGACACAGGGTGTACACGTGGCCCCACCTGTCCCACAGCCCAGCAGCTGAAGGGTCCACACGTGGCCCCACCCATCCCACAGCCCAGCAGGACACAGGGTCTACACATGGCCCCACCCGTCCCACAGCCCAGCAGCTCACAGGGTCCACACATGGCCACACCCGTCCCACAGCCCAGCAGCTCACAGGGTCCACATCTGGCCCCACCTGTCCCACAGCCCAGCAGCTCACAGGGTGTACACGTGGCCCCACCCATCCCACAGCCCAGCAGGACACAGGGTCCACATGTGGCCACACCCGTCCCACAGCCCAGCAGGACACAGGTTCTACACGTGGCCCCACCCGTCCCACAGCCCAGCAGCTCACAGGGTCCACACCCGGCCCCACCCGTCCCACAGCCCAGCAGGACACAGGGTCCACACGTGGCCACA
>NW_022437207.1:65649-72289 GCF_009761245.1 Sapajus apella
TCCACACGTGGCCACACCCGTCCCACAGCCCAGCAGGACACAGGGTCTACACGTGGCCCCACCCGTCCCACAGCCTAGCAGCTCACAGGGTCCACACCCGGCCCCACCCGGCCCACAGCCCAGCAGCTCACAGGGTCCACACGTGGCCACACCCGTCCCACAGCCCAGCAGCTGAAGGATCCACATGTGACCCCAGCTGTCCCACAGCCCAGCAGCTGAAGGGTCTACACGTGACTCTTGAGCTGATAAGGTCTACAGGTGATTCTCAGCCTCATCCCGCAGACCTGCTGCTGCCATGCTGTCCAGGCTCACACCCTGCCCCGCCCTGAGACTGTGACCTCATGCCCTCCGGGAGACCAGTTGCCCCCTGTATGTGATGCGGGAGCTTTGTTCTGTGTCACAGTCTCCCTGGGAGAGACGTGGCCACCACAGGTAAGGCTGGGTGGCTTCCCTGAGGACGCTCCTTGTCCCGTTCTCTTTGGACGCATATTCCTGGGCTGGGACATGAGGCCGGCAGAACCACGGCTCGCCCTTAGGGCCCCCGTCTTGCTGCTGGTGCTCTGGGCACTCCTGGCTGTGGTCCGGTGTTCCCCAGGCCTCCCCTTATGGCGCTACACATGTCCTCCGAGGTGGTGATTCCCCAGAAGGAGACACATGGCGGCAAAGGCCTTCCGTTTCCCGGCTGGCTGTCGTACGGCCTGCGTTTTGGGGGTCAGCGATGCACCATTCACATGCGTAGGAAGAGGCTGGTGTGGGGCAGACATCTGCAGGTGATGACGCAGGACGACCAGGGAGCCCTGCAGACGGACGAGCCCCACTTCCCCACGGACTGCTACTACCTCGGCTACGTGGAGGAGGTGCCTCTGTCCATGGTGTCCCTGCGCACGTGCTACGGCGGTCTCCAGGGCGTCCTGAAGCTGGACGACCACACCTACGAAATCAGACCTCTCAGGGATTCCGACAGGTTCAAGCACATCCTGTCCGAGATCGCGGCCAATCCCAAGGCCACGGGGCTCGGATGGCCAGGACTGAACCCGGCAAACGTGGACACTGTGTTCTCTGAAGCCAGCCCCACGGCGGCCACCAGGATCTCTAGTAAGATGTTTGCATCACACAGAGGCCGTGCGAAAGGTCTCGTTTACGGTTCTGTGTCGTTCTACAAGATATTCGGCAACTTGACGGCCACTATGCAGAGCTTGACGGAGCTGACGATGATACTCAGCGCCATGTTGGAAGGTCTTGATTTGGGGTACTATATTTGTTACATGAAAGTAACTACCATGGTCGATCCAATGCCCCTCCGTGAATATACCAACCCCAATGGCCAGTACACCGGTGAGTATTATAAAATGTGGGTGTTCAGATTCGTGTACCCCCACTCCACCCTCCTGGTGATTAGGGATGGGCCGTAGGGGCTTGCGTACAACATAGATCCCTTCACGCTGTGCACAGACGAGAACGTCATCATGCTGTGCCACCTGGGGAGACACAATTTGCTGCTGGCCATCGTGGCCGCGCAGCAGTTCTCGAGAAACCTGGGCTTGCGTTACGACACGCCCGACTGCACCTGTCAGCGCCGGTCCACCTGCATCATGTACAGGCACCCCGTGATGACCGACGCCTTCAGTCACTGCTCCTACCGGGACATGTACGTGGCCAGCCGGCACCCCAACAACTTCTGCCTGTTCAAGACCGCCGAGGAGTACTACCTCAGCACCAAGAAGATCCGCTGCGGAGATGCGGTTGTGGAGGGCACCGAGCAATGCGGCTGTGGCAGCCTGGGCCAGTGTCACCGGAACCCCTGCCGTGACGACACCAACTGCCACCTCACCGAGGGAAATGTGTGCAACGCGTCCACGTGCTGCCAGAATTGCAGCTACACGCCCGCCGGGACCCTGTGCAGGGCCGCTGAGCATGTGTGCGACCTTCCCGAGTACTGCAGGGGGCAGAACGCCACGTGCCCCCCGGACACGCACCTGCAGGATGGGACCCCCTGCACTGAGGACGTCTATTGCTACCACGGGAACTGCACGGACCGCACCGTGCACTGCAGGGAGATCTTCGGCATCGGGGTTCCGGACGCCCCCGCCACCTGCTATGCCATGAACACCAAAGCCTCCCGGTTTGGACACTGCCGGAGACAGGAGACGTTTCAGGCGTGCAATAAGAGCGACGTCATGTGTGGCAGGCTGCAGTGCACAGGCGTCCTCCATCTCCCCGGCTTACAGGAGCACGTGTCCTTCCGTCAGTCGCTCATCAACAGGACGTGGTGTTTCGGACTGGACGAGCACCGGGCCACGTGGACAACCGACGCCGGCCATGTGCGGGCCGGCACCCTCTGTGCGGTCGGGAAGCTCTGTAACAACAGCGTGTGCAACACCAATGTCTCTGCCCTGAGATATGACTGTCACCCTCAAAAGTGCAATTACAGAGGAATCTGCAACAATAGGAGGAACTGCCACTGCCACGTGGGCTGGGACCCCCCGTTCTGTGCGAAACGTGGCGCCGGGGGCAGCGTGGACAGCGGCCCACCTCCCAGCAAGCTGCGCAGAGTGACTCAGAGCAAGCAGTCACTGTACTACCTGAGGATGGTGTTCGCTCGTGTCTACTGTTTGGTGTGTGCCCTGCTCTTCGGACTGGTTACCAGGACACGCAACGTGAAGATCACGCGCACTGTGGAAGTCATCGTGGCTGAGCCGGCTAAAGCCAATCTCCTTGTGGCCTAGTCTGAATCCGCTTCTCGGAAGCCCACCTCCTGAAGCATTCAAAAGCCTAGAGAACACAGGCAGAACATCCGTGAGGATCACCGGCCACGACACATCTCACGGCTGCAGGAATCACGCATGCCCCTTCAGGCCACGGGAGAGCAGACCACTGACTTCCAGGCCACATTCTCTGTAGCCTGTAGATGGCCACTCTGAAATAAATGTTCATCAACCACGCCTTGGCCGTCTGCACGTCTTCTTGGAAGCCCTGGCGGCCCACACGGCACTGAGCGTCCGCCCTGGAGTCGGGCAGCCTGGCTACATCTCAGGTCTGGCCCACAGTTAACGAAACTTGCCACCAGCTCCTTCCAGGGCACATACGTGACACTGTCACACAAGCGTGTCCCTGAGCACCGAGGCTGCACGTTCTCAAAGCAGACTGTCCTTCCCTAAGCCTGGCGTGAGTCTAGGGTGGCCTGGGTCTACCCTCTGCTCACCATCTGTCACTCGTGGGGTGGCCGTGGGCTTTGCAGTGACAAAGGGTCTCCCATCCCTGGCACACACATGCTGTGCCCCCTGGGCACAAACTCCCCGGTGGGAATCGGAAATCAGGGGGTGACTGTTGCCTGTGCTGAGACTCAGGTACGGAAGTGGGAAGAGGGCAGGGCCGGGTGGCTGGCCTTCAGTGGAGCTCTGAATGGCAGTTCCTCCTCCTTTCCTGCCCGCATTTCCATGAACCAAAGCGTGGCGGGCAGCTGAGGAAGCCCTGATGGGGGCAGAAGCCCAGCGCGCAGAAGCCAAGGTCGGTGGGGCGGAAATGAGCGGCCAACAGCGCTGCTCCCACGGGCCCTGGCTCAGTCGCTCCTTCCTTCTTCAAAGGTGCCTGCGCGTCCTAGCTTTAACCTTCTAGTTTCTCACAGTGTGGTCCCCAGAGGACAGCGGGGGCATGTGGGGGTGGTCCAGAGGGGAGGAGGGGGCATGTGGGGGTGGTCCTCAGGGGAGGGCAGGGGTATCTGCGGTGGTCCCCAGGGGAGGGGGGGGGGTATCTGGGGGTGGACCGGAGGGGAGGGGCGAGGGCATCTGGGGGTGATCCCCAGGGGAAGGGCAGTGCGATCTCGGGGTGGTCCTGAGGGGAGAAACTGAGGGGTCTGGGGGTGATCTGGAAGCGTGAAACCGTGCTCTCTGTGTGGCCTGCAAGGGCGGAGAAGGACTACGTGGGCAGGGTCAGGCCGAGGCTTCGGGACAGCGTCAGTGGGATGGTTTGGATCTGAGCTCCACCCGCATCGCGTGTTGAATTGTATCTGCCTGTGGGGCGTGGTGGAAGGGACCGGACCACGCGGGGAATGTCCCCCTTACCGTTCTCCAGACACGGCGTGAGACCTCCCGAGCTCGGCTGGTGTAACAGGTGTGGGTACGCCCCTTTCTCTCTGTCCCATGTCAGGCCTGCCGGCTTCCCCTTCGCGGCCTGACGTGGCTGGGGGTCCCCGTGGCCTCGTCGGCCACGCTTCCCAAAGTCCAGCCTCTGCACGTGACTCAGTAAACCACAGTTAGGGACTTCTTTCTAACAGTGCAAAATGGAATACCATAAATTTTCAGATGACGCTTTGAAGTCAGATTAGAGATAGAAAACGGGTTAGGGTTAGGGTGAGGTCACGTTTGAGTCTGGTTAGGTCACGTTTGAATCTAAGGGCGGAGGTGAGGGTTAGGGAGGGTTAGGGTAGGGTTAAAGGTTAGGGTTACAGGGAGGGTTAGGGGTGGAGGTCACACTCAGCTTACACCCGTGCAGGCAGAGTGCGGGGGTGTCTTGCGTGGGGCCCCCCATTTTCACTCAGGATCTTGCTGTCACCCAGGGTGGAGTACACTGGCCTCATCACAGCTGACTCCAGCCTTGGCCTCCCAACCTCAACTGATCCTCCCGCCTCAGCCTCCAGAGTAGGTGGGACTACAGGACCATGCCACTGAACCCGGCTAACTTTTACATTTTTGTTTTGTAGCCATGAGGCCTCCCCACCTTGTCCAGGCTTTGAAGCATTTCTTGAAATTCCAGAGGATCTAGATGTTCCAACCACCTGTCAATATCATCTTATTTATTTATTTATTTTTGAGACAGAGTTTTGCCCTTGTTACCCCGGCTGGAGTGCAATGGCGCGATCTCGGCTCACCACAACCTCCGCCTCCCGGGTTCAGGCAATTCTCCTGCCTCAGCCTCCTGAGTCGCTGGGATGACAGGCACGCACCACCATGCCCAGCTAGTTTTTTGTATTTTTAGTAGAGACGGGGTTTCACCATGTTGACCAGGATGGTCTCGATCTCTTGACCTCCTGATCCACCCGCCTCGGCCTCCCACAGTGCTGGGATGACAGGCGTGAGCCACCGCGCCCGGCCAATATCGTCTTATTAGGCTCACGCCTGTCATCCCAGCACTTTGGGAGGCTGAGATGGGCGGGTCACCTGAGGTCCGGAGTTCGAGACCAGCCTGACCAACGTGGAGAAACGTGTCTCTACTAAAAATACCAAATTAGCCTGGCCTGGTGGCTTTTTTCTTTTAAATAATTATCTATTTAAAATATATATATATCCCCATATTCAATGAAATGTAAAATCCTCGAATCACCCCAGGGTACCTTTTCCATCTATACTAGAGTGGAAGCTAGGCAGAGAATGAACCTGTGAACTCATTGAGATCTACACAAGAATTGTTAAATATGTGTCAGAATGGAAAGGGGTATCCCCCAGTGACCCTGAAGTACAGCCAGGGAAGGGACCTACCAGGCCATGCCACTGGCCAGGAACAGCAGAGTCTGAGGGTGTCCGCTCCCCCACAGATGGTTGCCCATCTGAACTGCCAGGAACCCCGTTCTGTCCCTTGGGACCAGGCAGAGATTCCTTCCTTCCCCTCAGCTTCACCCCCCGACATTCTGCCTCACCTGTCAGGATCACAACGACCCCCAGCTCAGCAGATGGGAACCAGACCAAAAAGAGAAACAGCCCGGCCCCACCCATAAGTAGCACCCCTAGCCCCTCTGCTTCACCCTCCGGACCCCTGGGAGACCCCATGCTCCACCCCTGAAAACCACACACAGACCGCCACTCCTCCCCTTGGGACCACCCCAGAGCCCTCACCCCCTCCCCTCAGCACCACACCCAGACCCCCAGTCCTCCCCTCTGGACTCACTTGAGGCCACCCACAGAACCATCGTGTTCCCCTTGGGACCACCCCCAGAGACCTTGCCTCCTCCCCTGGGGACCCACTCAGGGCCACACCTGCAGGGTCCAGCCCTGCAGGGACCTACGAGCCCCTCTCTACTGCTGCAGAGATCGTAAAATGGAAGTAAAGACACAAGACCCCCGGAAACGGGTGCAGTGCCACCCAGTGCCAGGACGCTGATTTTACCGGGTGCAGAGCAGGGGCACGGTAGGGAGGGGCAGTCACTGGTGGTCAGGGATACGGTCAGTGAATCACGTGTCTTGGAGACACGGGCCCGGCGTTCACTTGGCCCACGCGAGGACAAAACCAAACGCAGCAGCAGTTTTCCCAAAATTGTCAAGAAAGAACCAAGACATGAAGATGTGTGCTACTTTTAGGAATTCTTATCTTCTAAGAAAAAGAGGGCTCGGGCCGGGGGCGGTGGCTCACGCCTGTCATCCCCGCACTCTGGGAGGCCGAGGCGGGCGGATCCCCTGAGGTCGGAAGTTCGAGACCAGTCTGGCCAACATAGTGAAACCCCATTTCCTCTGTATTAAAAAAAATTAAATTGCCGGGCGCGGTGGCTCAAGCCTGTCATCCCAGCACTTTGGGAGGCCGAGGCGGGTGGATCACGAGGTCAAGAGATCGAGACCATCCTGGTCAACATGGTGAAACCCCGTCTCTACTAAAAATACAAAAATTCAGCTGGGCATGGTGGCACGTGCCTGTAATCCCAGCTACTCAGGAG
>NW_022437207.1:82289-91445 GCF_009761245.1 Sapajus apella
GGGGATGATGGTGGATTTCGGGGCTTGGAGGGGTTGCTTGTGGAATTGGGGACTCTGGGGGTTGATTTGGATTTGGGGGTGGGGTTGGGCTGTGGATCCTGCGTTCCGCAGGGTGCCCCTCTCTCCTGGAGGATGCCCTCACCACAGTGTGCCCGGGTGACCAGGTGACCCTCTCACTGGAAATGGGCTTCTTCTGGCAGGCGCCCTGGGGGCTGTTCTGTGGCCCACGCCGCGCTGATTCCTACCACGTCCACTCTTAGGAGAGGTGTGGCAAGGAGGAGAGTCAGGTCCGGTGTCCGGGTGGGGGAGGCACAGAGGAGGCGACACAGCAAGCACCCAGGACGGCAGGAGCAGGGCAGGGGGAAGCCACAGCCCTCGGGCCACGGGGAGAGGGAGCGAGGGAGAGAGAGATAGAGACAGAGGGAGGGAGGGAGACCGGTGGGCCCCACCCGCATTAGGTCCAGGGTGTTCCTGGCCACTGGCGGAACTTCGAGGTGGGCTGGGGCTTTGCTGGGGGTTTAGAGGGGTCCCTGACGGGCGTCTTGACAGTCCCCATGGGGCGTGGGGGTCGGTGGGGTGAGCTAGGCAGGCTGCGTGTGGACGTCCCACCAGGAGGTCGCAGCAGCGCCCGCGTGGCCGGGCCGGTGTCCGTCACGCCGACGGTGGAACCGAGAGGAGGCGGAGAACTGGCAACTGTCCGCAGTGACCGAGCTGCCTCTGGTCTAAGAAAGCGAGGCCTCTATTGGCCTTCGGCACCGAGGCAGCCTGAGGTCGTGGGAACTCCACGCAACATCCCACGCTGTGGCCTCATCCAGTGGACCATGCCCAGCCATAGGGCGATGGTGTTAGCCGGCAGCCGTGCAGCAAGGCGGTGTCCTGGGGCCCACAGCCTGGCGGGGCTGATTGAGGGTGGGCGGTGAGGACACACGGCCTCCCTGGTGTGAGGAGGGATGGGCGGGAGTGAGGTGTGCAGGGAACCAGACCCCACACCCCGCCCGTGGGTACCGGAGACAAAGCAATGAGAACAAGATTAAGAATGGAAGCGGGACCGGGGCCGTCACCTGTACCGGAGGCAGCGGAGGCCCCAGGCTGAGGCTCCCGCAGTGTTCCCTGCTTATAATCACTCTGAGCAGTCAGCAGACGCTGGGGCGAAGCTGCGGTGACGGTGGGAGAGCGTCAGACGGCAGAGCCGTCTTCGGTGAACAGGAGCCAGTGCTTCAGTCCTTCTGAAGATTGCCCACGCTGGCTGCTTTGTGGGAACCTTTGAAAAGCGGAAGCCTGGCCGGGCGCGGTGGCTCACGCCTGTAATCCCAGCAACTTGGGAGGCCGAGGCGGGCGGATCACAAGCTCAGGAGTTCAAGACCAGCGTGACCAACGTGGTGAAACCCCGTCTCTAAAAACGGAAGCTTGTGGTTGTTATCTACACGTGGCATTCCACGCGTGGCTGGAGGGAGCGCGTGTCACAGGAGTCTGAGGTCTGGTTACTTTGTGATGCGACAGAAGGTTTTAAGCCCTCGCGCATGGGATGGGCTGAGCGCAGTCAAGGGCACTGTGCAGCTGGAACAGGAAGGCTTGGGGAAGCTTGCCTCCCACAGGCCTGGCTCGCTGTGCCACGGTTTGCTGTTCCTTCCTGCCTCTCCCAGCTCCTGGGGGCTCCAGACACCCCCATCACTCCCGTCTCTACCTTCGTCTGCCCGTGGCCTCCTCCCGTGGCCTCCCGTGGCCTCCTCCCGTGTCTCTTGGAGAGACACCCATCATTGCATTCAGAGCCGACTCTCCAGATCATCCGGGATGCTCTCATCCCAAGGAATCAGCTCCACAAAGACCCGATTCCAAATGAGGTCGCATCCGAGGTGCCGGGTGGACGTGGCCTGTGAGAGATGCTTTTCCACGCACTGCCGCGGTGTTGCCGGCGAGCTGGAGGTCAGCGGTCCGACGAAGAAGGAGGTACGGGCAGGTGTGGTGGTGATGCCCAGTGAACTTCCATGCGGGGGTGCCGCTGTAGGGGTCTGAGTTTGGGAGCAAAGTGGGTTGCAGCCATGAACGCAGGAGTGATGGGCGTGTGGAAACTGTGCAGTGATTGGACAGATGAGATCATCGCCCCGTGGAGATGCGGAACCGTGGGCGGGGGACATGGCTCCGGGGCCTTGACGTTATAGGCCAGGAGTGCCAAGGAGCTGGAGGAGACAGGAGGAGCAGCCGGGAGGTCGGAGAAAGCCAGCAGCCCCTGGGGATGCGCTGGGCAGTGAGCAGCAGCAGGACGGAGCTGTGGCGTCTCAGCCACTGGTGGGTGGGGGCTGTGGGGGCGCAGGACTCCCCCCGTTAGCACCCGAAAGCACAAAGCCTTGGGAGCAAGAGGCCGCGTGGGCTCAGGGAGAGGAGGCTCCCAGTGCGCTCGGGCGCAGCCTGTCCAAGTCCCAAACTGCAGGCTTGGTGGAGAATGGCGCCCTCCCTCCCCGCCCAAGCCGGGCCGGTGTCCTCTGCTCTCTGCAGTCGGGTCCCGCTCGTTCCTCCCGGTGCCTCTGCAGCTGAGGGTTTCCTTCTCCCGCCCAAGCTTGCCTGGGGACTCGCCGACATTTCCCTGGCTACGACCTTCCTCTGTCTGTTGGCTTCAGGGTAGACAGAGAGGGGAGCTGTGGGCTGGGATGGGGCGGCCAGGGGCCTCGTAGAGAAGGGAGGTGTGAGCTGCGACAGGATGGCCAAGGGCCTTGCAGAAGAGAGAAATGTGGGCTGGGACGGGGCGGCCAGTGGACTCGTAGAGAAGGGAGCTGTGGGCTGGGACAGGATGGCCAGGGGCCTTGCAGAAAAGAGAAATGGGGGCTGGGAAGGGGTAGGCAAGGTCTTTGCAGAGAAGGCAGCTGTGGGCTGGGACGGGGTGGTGAAGGGCGTCTTAGAGAAGGGAGCTGTGGGCTGAGGTGGGTTCATGAAGGTCTTTGCAGAGAAGGGAGCTGTGGGCTGGGAAGGGGCGGTCAAGGGCCTTGCAGAAAAGAGAAATGAGGGCTGGGATGGGGCGAGCAAGGTCTTTGCAGAGAAGGGAGCTGTGGGCTGCGACAGGGTGGCCACGGGCCTTGTACAGAAGGGAGGTGTGAGCTGGGACAGGATGGCCAAGGGCCTTGCAGAAAAGAGAAATGTGGGATGGGACGGGGTGACGAAGGTCCTCTTAAAGAAGGGAGCTGTGGGCTGAGGCGGGTCCTCCAAGGTCTTTGCAGAGAAGGGAGCTATGGGCTGGGATGGGATGGCCAGGGGCCTTGCAGAAAAGAGAAATGTCAGCTCTGTCAAGGCCTTTGCAGAGAAGGGAGCTGTGGGCTGGGGTGGGTCCACCGAGGTCTTTCCGGAGAAGGGAGCTGTGGGCTGGGACAGGATGGCCAGGGGCCTTGCAGAAAAGAGAAATGGGGGCTGGGATGGGCCGGGCAAAGGCCTTCCTTGGGCCATGTTGACATGGTGTCTGCAGAAAGCAGCACTTCGTTTACTCCTAAAGCCCGTTCTCCGCTTTTGAGTCGGACCATCCCTGGCGGTGCATGCGTAGGTCTGGGGTTCTGTCAAGACCCCCCTTGGAGGGAGCATGTGAGTGGCGTGTGTCCCCTACACACGTGTATCAACTCCCACGCCCGTGGTCAGCTGGGGTCAGCCCAGAGATCGCACCCCGGCCCTCCAGCCTGGGCGACAGAGTGACATTCCATGTCAAAAAGAAAAAAACCAAAACTGACAGCGTCTGCTGACCTGCCTGCTGTGGGCAGTCGCGCTCCCGTGGTTTCAGTATTTCTGTGGGTTTTAGGGTACCACCAAGTCTGTAAAGCTGGTCGGTACTGACAGACACAGGGCCCGTGGGGTGCATGGAAATAGGAGGAGGAGTTGATTAGGGGAACTCACTCAGGGACCACAAGTTCAAATCCCACAAGAGGCCATCTGCGAGCTGGTGTTAGGTATGGTGAACCCCAAGTTTCTCTTCAAAGAATCAGGATGTCGTATGTTCAGCTCTGCTGTTCGTTCTCCATTTTAAAGTTGAGCTTCCTTGTTGTTTCGGTCCAGGCGTGTGTGTGTGTGTGTGTGTGTGTGTGACGGAGTTGCCCAGGCTGGGGTGCCATGGCGAGATCTCGGCTCACCAAAGCCTCCACCTCCCGGGTTCAAGAGATTCTCCTGCCTCAGCCTCCCGAGGAGCTGGGATTTCAGGCACCCGGCACCAGGCCCGGCTAATTTTTGTAGTTTTGGTAGAGACAGGGTTTCATCATGTTGCTCAGGCTGGTCTCGAACTCCTGACCTCGTGATCCGCCCGCCTCAGCCTCCCAAAGTGCTGGGATGACAGGCTTGAGCCACCGCGCCCGGCCTGATAAAGTGTTTTTAAGGTTCATCCACGTTGCCGTATGTCCCAGAGGTTCACTCTTCGCTGTGGCTGAGTAGTATCCCATTGTATGAATAGACTTTTTTTTTTTTTTTTAAAAGACAGGGTTTCACCATGTTGGTCAGGCTGGTCTTGAACTCCTGGCCTCAGGTGATCTGCCCGCCTTGGCCACCAAAGTGCTTGGATTACAGGCGTGCGCCACCGCGCCCGGCAAATAGACGTTTTATTTATTTTCTTATTATAACTTTTAGAGACGTGGTCTCATTCTGTCACCCAGGCTGGAGTGCCGTGGTGAGATCACAGCTCAGGGCAAGCCTGAGCTCCTGGGCTCAAGTGACCCTCCCACCTGACCCTCCCAAATAGCTTGAACCCGGGAGGCGGAGATTGCAGTGAGCCGAGACTCTGGCATTGCACTCCAGCCTGGGTGACGGAGCGAGACTCCGTCTCAAAAAAAAAAAAAAAAAAAAAATCGACTCTTGAAAACCTTGGTGGAATGAACAGAAAAAGTTGAAATAGCAATGATTTCATAAGACACATCCCTATTTAATCAGCCTTACAATGAAACGGTGAGGCCGGGCACGGTGGCTGAGGCCGGGCACGGTGGGTGAGGCCGGGCACGGTGGCTCACGCCCGTCATCCCAGCACTTTGGGAGGCTGAGGTGGGCGGATCACCTGAGGTCAGGAGTTCAAGACCAGCCTGGTGACATGGCAAAACCCCGCCACTACTAAAAATACGAAAGTCAGCCGGGCGTGGTGGTGCGTGCCTGTAGTCCCAGCTACTCAGGAGGCTGAGGCAGGAGAATTGCGTGAACCCAGGAGGCGGAGGCTGCGGTGAGCCGAGATCGCGCCACTGCACTCCAGGCTGGGCAACAAGAGTGAGACTCCATCTCAAAAGCAAATAAAAAATAATAATAAAAATTAAAAATTAAATGAAATAAAAATGTAGGAATAGACCATTTATTCCTATGACTCTTGCCATTATCCCAGAATTAGGGTTACATACCGTTATCACGGTGCTAAATATGAATTTCACCTGGAAACGCACAGGAAGAGGAACGGTAAGCAAGGCAGCCTAGGGTCCACACACCACCTGCCTCTCCCAGGAACCTGCTGTCACCCTCCTGCCTGGCGGAGGACCTGCAGTCCCTGCTCCGGGAAGCCCCTGCAGGCCTTGCTCAGCTGGAACGGACTCTTCATCCAGCAGGTATGAGTCTGGTCTCCCTGCCCGCTGATGACAGACTAAACGCCCAGCGCAGGCCGGGAGCAGTGGCTCACACCTGTAACCCTAACACTTTGGGAAGCCGAGGCAGGTGGATCACGAGGTCGAGAGTGTGGGTGGCCGGGCGCGGTGGCTCGTGTCTGTGATCCCAGCACTTTGGGAGGCTGAGGCGGGTGGATCACAAGGTCAGGAGTTCGAGACCAGCCTGGTCAAAATGCAGAAACACCGTCTCTACTAAAAATACAAAAACTAGCCGGGCGCGGTGGCACGCGCCTGCAGTCCCAGCTACTCGGGAGGCTGAGGCAGGAGAATCGCTTGAACCCAGGAGGCGGAGGTTGCAGGGAGCCGAGATCGCGCCATTGCACTCCAGCCTGGGTGACAGAGTGAGACTGTCTCAAAAAAAAAAAAAAAAGCGTGTGGGTAACCCCCCCATGTGGGCATCAAGGAAGGAAAGCTAAGCATATCCCCTGCACAATTAGTGCCTGAAGATTATCTTAGGTTATAGTGTTATTACTCAGTTATTTCCTTTAATAATCATGTATTATACTTGGAACAACTAGTGCCTGAAGATTATCTTTTTTTTTTTTTGAGACGGAGTTTCGCTCCTGTTACCCAGGCTGGAGTGCAATGGCGGGATCTCGGCTCACCGCAGCCTCCGCCTCCTGGGTTCAGGCAATTCTCCTGCCTCAGCCTCCTGAGTCGCTGGGATTACAGGCACGCACCACCATGCCCAGCTAATGTTTTGTATTTTTAGTAGAGATGGGGTTTCACCATGTTGGCCAGGCTGGTCTTGAACTCCTGACCTCATGATCCACCCGCCTCAGCCTCCCAAAGTGCTGGGATGACAGGCGTGAGCCACCGCGCCCGGCCATGCAGATTATGTTATTACTCTGTTACTGCACTGTGTATGTACACATGTATGTAATTAGTTCGTAGTCGGAGGAATGTCTAGAGCAGACACAGTGCAGGGCATGAATGAAGGGAGAAACAGCTACACATATAGAAGCATATCCTGCTGGTAGTCGGAGTGGTGTCTGGAGCACACACAGCGCAGAGCATGATTTAAGGCAAACGCAGTTATACCAGGGCAAGAATCCATGGCCCAGGCAGCAGCGTTCAGTCTGGTAAAGACACCCAGTGCGTGGCAGGCTTGCAGCAAGAGGCTCTCGTCCTGATAGAGTCGTAGGACCTTGTTCCAGTTCTCGTGGAGGGCTGCCCTCAGACCGGCAATCCCACGAGCGTCCGAGGGCTCAGAACCTCTGCGGTATAATCGCGCCTTGGTGGCTGTGTAACTTGTCAGTTCTCGGTCCTGTGCTGCTCAGAGCGTCCTGCTGTAGAAATCACTGGAAGCCGCCAGCAGGTGGCTGTGGACCGGTCAGCTCTGTCGCCGCTCAAAGCATCCTCCTATGGAATCCCTTAGGAGTTGCCTGTCCCTACACAGGAGATACGGCACGCTGCACCCTGCTCACTGCGCATGGCCACCTTCTCGCCTCGGTGACCTAGTGGGGGCCCTTGTTTATTGCTCACGTGATTGTACTGACCCTATCACCGTCCTTAAGGTGACCTCACTCAGTGTCAGTGCTCCATGTGCAAGCCTGCAGCCTGAAAGTCTGAAGCCCTGCCTGCCCTGGCTGAAGTCTCCCACCCGCTCCCTGCGTTCACCGTTGTCCCTGACGGTCCAGCGGACCTTCCCCGGCCAAGCCCCTCACCCAACCCTGCCATCTTTTTTTTTTTTTTGAGACGGAGTTTCACTCATGTTACCCGGGCTGGAGTGCAGTGGCGCGGTCTCGGCTCACCGCAACCTCCGCCTCCCGGGTTCAAGCAATTGTCCTGCCTCAGCCTCTATGAGAAATATCTGGCTCTAAAACGAAAACGGAGCTATCTAGCAGAATGGTTGTCAAGGTGTATATTCAACTTACAGAGTTAAACTGATGTGTGTATGGAGCAATTCAGAAACCCTTTCTATTTAGAATCTAGAAACGGATATTTTCAGCCACATACAGGAATATAGGAATTAGCAGTAAGACTGCGTCTAAAAGGCAGGAGAAACGTATATTTCAAACTGCTCTACTGTGTGTTCATTCCCTTAGTACCTGGGATGACAAGTGTGCACCACCACGCCCGGCTAATTTTTGTATTTTTTTTTTTTTTTTTTGAGATGGAGTTTCGCTCTTGTTACCCAGGCTGGAGTGCAATGGCGCGATCTCGGCTCACCGCAACCTCCGCCTCCTGGGTTCAAGCAATTCTCCTGCCTCAGCCTCCTGAGTAGCTGGGATTACAGGCACGCGCCACCATGCCCAGCTAATTTTTTTGTATTTTTAGTAGAGACGGGGTTTCACCATGTTGACCAGGATGGTCTCGATCTCTTGACCTCGTGATCCACCCGCCTCGGCCTCCCAAAGTGCTGGGATGACAGGCTTGAGCCACCGCGCCCGGCTAATTTTTGTATTTTTTTAAGTAGAGATGGGGTTTCACCCTGTTGCCCAGGCTGGTCTTGAACCCCTAACCTCGTGATCCACCTCCTCAGCCTCCCAAACTGCTGGGATTACAGGTGTGAGCCACCGTGCATGTTTCCACCCCGCCGTCTTTACTGTTGTTATGATAATGTAAACACCTGTCACCCCACCCCACAAACGTAATTGAACTTATTGTGCAAAACCCCGTCCCCCCAGAAAACTACCCAAGACAAAAAAACCAACTCCTATCCCGCTGCCCTTTGCTGACGCCCTTTTCGGCCTTAGCCCACCTGCTCCCAGGTGAATAAACAGCCGTGGTGCTCACACAAAGCCTATTTGGAAGCTGTCTTCATTCAAAGCACGCGTTTTTCAGCACTCAGTGCCCTGTCCCCTAACCTGTACCCCATAAATACAGACGGCTCTGGACGTTCAACATGGTGAAATCCTGTCTCTACCAAAAATACAAAAATTAGCTCCGTCTCAAAAAAAGAGAGGCCCAGGGTGCTCCCCCAGGGAGGACTCCCGGAGGCCTCCTGTCTCTGCCGGGACACCTGGACCTCTCCCCGGCTCCCCAAGCTAGGGGGCCCCGGGGGCGGAGTCAACAGCGGAGACCACGCCCCCGAGAGGGGCGCGGCATGCAAATTCGAAAGGAAAGCCTGGGAACGCGGGAACAAACACGGGTGTTCGATTTCCCTTTGCAAAGGTGGACAATGAGAAATCAGCCCGAGCGCGTAACGGCGTTAACAGCGGTGTGAAGGACACACAGGGAATGAGGCGAGGAGCGAGGCTGGGAATCCTGGCGTGATCTAAATGTGAAGGAGAAAGCATGTGCTGGGGACCGCGGCAGTCGGGGCATCAGAGCTTCCGGTATGTTGGCGTTTCCGGCGTTTACTGTGCTCGGTACTGTTGCCGTGAGGCTGATTATGACATTGTAGAGTGAGTCACACCTTTTTTTTATCTGCTGTCGGATTTCCCGCTAAGACAAAGTATTTAGAACTATTTTGGAGTGCTCGGGTTTTCTTCCCCTTCAGTCGTTTCCGGAAGTTGGGGCCAGAGTGTGATCTGAATGAGTCGGGAGTGCCAGGATCCGTGTGCGGGGGCTTCGGGGCTTCGGGGCTTCGGGGCTTCGGGGCTTCGGGGCT
>NW_022437207.1:91455-92596 GCF_009761245.1 Sapajus apella
GGGGCTTCGGGGCTTCGGGGCTTCGGGGCTTCGGGGCTTCGGGGCTTCGGGTGATCTGAATGAGTCGGGAGTGCCAGGATCCGTGTGCGACGGGCCTTCAGAGCTTCGGGGCTTCGGGGCCTGAATGAAAGGACTCCGGGAAGGTCAGTGCTGGAAAAATAAGGGGGACATGGGCCGGGCGAGTGGCTCAGGCCTGTCATCCCAGCACCTTGGGAGGTGGAGTTGGGCGGATCACCTGAGGTCTGGAGTTCGAGACCAGCCTGTCCAACATGGTGAAACACCGCCCCCCCCCACCCCGTTAAGGCCGACACGGGAGAATCAGTGAGCTGACGTCGTGACATTGCACTCCAGCCTGGGCCACAGAGAGCGAGAATCCCTGTCAAAAAATTTAAAAATGAGGGAGAAATCTGCCTGGGCCGTCGGCAGGCTGGCTGAAAACGCGCTTCTTGCCTGTAGACGGTCGTGGCTGCAGGCCGTGCAGGTTCATGTGGCTCACGCGTGTCATCCCAGCACTTTGGGAGGCTGAGGCGGGTGGACCACGAGGTCAGGAGTTCGAGACCAGCCTGGCCAACATGGTGAAACCCCATCTCTACTAAAAGTACAAAAATTAGCTGGGTGTGGTGGCGGACGCCCGTCATCCCAGCTACTCGGGAGGCTGAGGCAGGAGAATCACTTGAACCCGGGAGGCAGAGGTTGCTGTGAGCCGTGATTGCCCCACTACACTCCAGCCTGGGCAACAGAGCGAGACTCTGTTTCAAAAAAAGAAAGAAAGAAAAAAAAAGAAAAGAAAAAAACAGCGGGTCATGGTGGCTCACGCCTGTCACCCCAGCGCTTTGGGAGGCCGAGGCAAGTGAATCACCTTAGGTCAGGCGTTCGAGACCAGCCTGACCAACATGGCAAAACCCTGTCTGTATTAAAAATAGAAAAATTGTGGCCGGGCGCGGTGGCTCACGCCTGTAATCCCAGCACTTTGGGAGGCTGAGGCGGGTGGATCACGAGGTCAAGAGATCGAGACCATCCTGCTCAAAATGGTGAAACCCCGTCTCTACTAAAAATACAAAAAATCAGCTGGGCATGGTGGCGCGTGCCTGTAATCCCAGCTACTCAGGAGGCTGAGGCAGGAGAATTGCCTGAACCCAGG
>NW_022437207.1:92696-95822 GCF_009761245.1 Sapajus apella
AAAAAAAAAAAAAAAAAAAAAAATTAGCCGGGTGTGCTGGTGGGCGCCTATAATCCCAGCTACTCAGGAGGCTGATGTGGAAGAATCGCTTGAACCGGGGAGGCGGAGGTTGTAGTGACCTAGATCGCACCACTGCACTGCAGCCTGGGCGATGGAGCAAGTCTCCATCTAAAAAAAAGTAGCACAGGACCTAGTAGCCGCTCCAGGCCTGGGATACAGCGTCTTCATGTGTCCACATAAAGCTTCCTAGTGGCCACTATATGCTCACCTTGTGTCACTCAGGGGACAGCAGGAACCATTCAGAGGCTGCCTGTGTCCACATAAAGCCACCACACTCACGCTGATTGGTTGTGGAACAGCCAATTTCCAGCTGCCAAAGGGAGCAGGCTTTGGTTCCTTTGTTACTGAGGCCTTCGAAGTTAGCGTTTTCCTTTTCTTTTCTTTTTTTTTTTTGTGAGACGGAGTCTCGCTCTGTCACCCAGGCTGCAGTGCAGTGGTGCGATCTCAGCTCACCGCAACCTCCGCCTCCCGGGTTCAAGCGATTCTCCTGCCTCAGCCTCCTGAGTAGCTGGGATTACAGACGCCCGCCACCATGCCCGGCTAACTTTTGTATTTTTAGTAGACCCGAGGTTTAGCCATGTTGGCCAGGCTGGTTGCAAACTCCTGACCTCATGATCCACCCGCCTCAGCCTCCCGAAGTTCTGGGATTACAGGTGAATAAGTGCGCCTGGCCCATTTATTCATTCTTGCATATGTCCTTTTTATTTATTCATTTATTTATTTTTTAAAGATGGGGTTTCACCATGATGGCCAGGCTGGTCTTGAACTCCTGACGTCAGGTGATCCACCCACCTCGGCCTCCCAAAGTGCTAAGATTACAGTTGTGAGCCACCAAGCCCGGCTGCAGGTGTCCTTTTAAGAGACAGCAGAGGAGACACAGACAGAGGAGAAGCCACATGGAGACAGAGGCAGAGGCTGGACGGATGGGGCCACAAGCCCAGGAATGCTGGAGCCCCCAGAACCTGGAGAGGCAGGAGGGACCCTCCCCTACAGCCTCCAGAGGGAACTGGATACATCTGAGGTGGATTGAACTGTGTCTGTGTCCTGATCCCCAGAACCTGTGAAGGAGACCTTATCTGGAAACAGAATGTCTGCAGATGTGATTAAGCTTATTGCCATGAGATCATCGTGGAATAGTGAGCGTTCTAAATCCAATGACAGGTGTTTTTCTAAGAGAAGAAACAGGAGGCGCAGAGGCAGGAGCTGGGAGAGGCAGAAGGAGGGACCACAGCTGGGAGACATCTTCACGTCCGACACTGGCCCCAGGAGCGTCTGGGCTGTCTCTTCTGCCGTCTGACCAGCACGGTTCTATTTCTTTTTTTTTTTTTTTTTGAGACAGAGTTTCGCTCTTGTTGCCCAGGCTGGAGCGCAGTGGCGTGATCTCGGCTCACCGCAACCTCCACCTCCCAGGTTCAAGCGATTCTCCTGCCTCAGCCTCCCTAGTAGCTGGGATTACAGGTGCCCACCACCATGCCCGGCTGGGGTGGGGGTGTGTGTGTGTGTGTGTGTGTGTGTGTGTGTAGCTATAGATATAGATATATTTTATATATATTAAATATATATGTTTTTATTTATATATATTAAATATATATGTGTTTATATATTATATTATAATCTATTTACATATTATATTTACATATATTAAAGATACATATTATAATATACATTATATGTCATATAAATTATATATTTATTATATATAAATATGTTATATATATTATATAATATACATATATAACATATTGTATAATATTATATATATAACATATATAAACATATGTTATATATATAAAATATATAATGTAATATATAATATATAATATAAAATATATACATATTTACATATATAACATAAATTATACATATGTCATATATATAATTTATACAATATATTATATATGTTATATATATTAAATATGTGTTTTTATACATATTAAAAAATATATAATATATAATATATATGTAACATATATATTAAGTATGTATTTTCATATATATATACATATGTTTTTGTTTTTTTAATAGACACAGGGTTGTTCCGTGTTGGTGAGGTTGATCTCAAACTCCCGACCTCAGGTGATCCGCCCGCCTGGGCCTCCCAAAGTGCTGGATGACAGGCGTGAGCCCCTGCCACACCCGGCCAACCAGCACCATTCTCACCACCTTGGCAGGGGACGGCCGCCTTCCGTCTCTCCCTGGGGAGGTCCACGGAAGCCCACAGGGTCCCGGCCTTCTCCCTGGCCAGCCCCGTGGCCACGGAAACACTGACGTCCACACAGGTGCTCTGGAAACTGGGCCTTCCTCAAGGATTCAACCGTCATGGGCTGAACAGTGATCCCCTAAAATCACATGTGCAGATCCCAGTGCCGAGAGCTCAGTAAGCAGAACTTGGGCAGAAATAGGGACACTGCACATGCCTTTAAGGGAAGGGTGCTGACATGAGGCTGCAGCAGCTGGCAGAGGCAGGAGGGACTGAGCAGAGGTCTGAGACAAGTTCATCTCCAACTCCTGGCCTCCAGGGCGGGGAGCAGATGAATCTCTGCGGTCAGTGCGTCTGGGGGGACACAGGACCCTCTGTGAGGTGCCGAGCCTCCCCCACCCAGCAAGAAGGCAGAACGTCAGCTCCGTCCTCAATACGACGTCCCCGCTGCGGCGGTGTCAGGCGCATCCCTCACGTGCAGGCTTCACGCGGGCAGTGAGGTCATTCTGTTTCATGCCTGGGTTCAAGTCTGAGAAAGGAGTTAGGCATGGGGGGGGGTAGGAATGGGGACGGGTTATATAGTTTGGGGAAATGGTCAGGGAAAGGTGGTGATCTAGGCCAGGCGCGGTGGCTCACGCCTATAATCCCAGCGCTTTGGGAGGCCGAGGCGGGCGGATCATGAGGTCAGGAGTTCAAGACCAGCCTGACCAACATGGTGAAACCCCGTCTCTACTAAAAATACAAAAATTAGCTGGACACGGTGGCGCGCGCCTGTGGTCCCAGCTACTCGGGAGGCTGAGGCGGAAGTATGGCTTGAACCCGGGAGGTGGAGGTTGCAGTCAGCCGGGATTGCGCCACTGTACTCC
>NW_022437207.1:125822-128758 GCF_009761245.1 Sapajus apella
TATTTTATTTTATATTTTATTATTTTATTTATATTTTATTTTATTTTATTTATTTTATTTTATTTTTATTTTATATTTTATTTTTTTATTTTATTTTATTTTTTTATTTTATATTTTATTCTATTTTATTCTATTTTATTCTATTCTATTCCATTTTATTTTATTATTTTATTTTATTTTTTATTTTATTTTATTTATATTTTATTTTATTATTTTATTTTATTTTATATTTTATTTTATTTTATTCTATTTTATTTTTTATTCTATTCTATTTTATTCTATTCTATTTTATTTATTTTATTTTATTTTATATTTTATTTTATTTTATATTGAGACAGAGTCTCGCTCTGTCGCCCAGGCTGCAGTGCAGTGGCCTGATCTCGGCTCACTGCAACCTCCACCCTCCCGGGTTCAAACGATTCTCCTGCCTCAGCCTCCCGAGTAGCTGGGACTACAGGCGCCCGCCGCCACGCCCGGCTAATTTTCGTATTTTTAGTAGAGGCGGGGTTTCACCGTGTTGGCCAGGCTGGTCTTGAACTCCTGACCTCAGGTGATCCGCCCGCCTTGGCCTCCAAAGTGCTTGGATTACAGGCGTGAGCCACCAGGCCTGGCCTGCTTTTTTTTTTTTTTTGAGACAGAGTGTCAATCTGTCACCCAAGCCACCACACCCCGCCCCTAATTCTTTAATTCTTATTTTTTGTAGCCATGGTGCCCAGGCTGGAGCCAATCCTCTGGCCTCATCTCTTCTCTTATTTTGAGACAGAGTTTTGCTCTTTTGCCCAGGCTGGAGTGCAGCGGTGCGATCTCAGCTCACTGCAGACTCCGCCTCCCGGGTTCAAGCGATTCTCCTGCCTCAGCCTCCCGAGCAGCTGGGGTTACAGGTGCATACCACCACGCCCGGCTAACTTTCATATTTTTAGTAGAGACGGGGTTTCGCTGTGTTGGCCAGGCTGGTCTTGAACTCCTGACCTCGGGTGATCTGTCCCTCCTCGGCGTCCTGAAGTGCTGGGATGACATCTGAGCCACCACGCCTGGGCCACGTGGCTGGCTGCAGCCTCCGCCTCCCGGGTTCAAGCAGCTCTCTTGCCTCAGCCTCACAAGTAGCTGGGATTACAGGCGTGCACCACCACACCCAGCTAATTTTTGTGTGTGTTTTTAGAGTAGACGGGGTTTCACCAGGTTGGCCAGGCTGGTCTCGAACTCCTGACCTCAGGTGATCCGCCCGCCTCGGCCTCCCGAAGCGCTGGGATGAGGGGTGTGAGCCATGGAGCCCGGCCTTCCCTGAGCTGTGGGACTCATGCCGGACTCTGCCCCGCCCCCTCCGTCCCCCCAGGACACGCTCACGGAGATCTCAGAGTGGCTGGAGCAGCACCCTCATGAGGTCGTCATCCTGGCCTGCAGGAACTTCGAGGGGCTGACCGAGGACCTGCACGAGTACCTGATCTCCTGCATCAAGACCATCTTTGGGGACATGCTGTGTCCCCGCGGGGTGAGTGACGAGGGAGGGGGACGGCCACAGGTGTCGCCCAGGGCCCGGAGATCCTCACCCTCCCCCTGCATTTGCTTACGTGGTACCCTGGGTGTGGCTGCTGCCGTGACCCCGGCAGCAGGTGGCGTTTGGAACAACAGCAGATCCCAGCCCTCCTGCAGGCCGACCTGGAGCTGGGGGTGGCTCCTGGTGAGAACGGCTGCCCGTGATGGCTTTAGAGATCTGCATACCAGAGCCGGGCGCGGCGGCGCACGCCTGTCATCCCAGCACTTTGGGAGGCCGAGGCGGGCGGATCGCAAGGTCAGGAGTTCGAGACCAGCCTGGTCAATACGGTGAAACCCTGTCTCTAAAAATACAAAAATTAGCCGGGCGTGGTGGCGGGGGCCTGTCATCCCAGCTACTCGGGAGGCTGAGGCAGGAGAATCGCTTGAACCCGGGAGGCGGAGGTTGCGGTGAGCCGAGATCGCGCCATTGCACTCCAGCCTGGGTGACAGAGCGAGACTCCATCTCAAAAAACACCAAAACAGGGGGTTAGGGGACGGATAGCAGGGGGTAGGGGGATTGGGGAGGGAGAGCATTAGGAGAAATACCTCATGTAGATGACGGAGGGATGGATGCAGCAAACCACCACGGCATGTGTGTACCTGTGTAACAATCCTGCAACATCTGCACATGTGCCCCAGAACTTAAAATTCAAAACAAAAAATGGCCGGGCGCGGCGGCTCACGCCTTTAATCCCAGCATTTTGGAGGCCGAGGCGGGCGGATCAGCAGTGGTCGGGAGTTCGAGACCAGCCTGGCCAACATGGTGAGACCCCGTCTGTACTAAAAATAAAAAAAATGAGCCGGGCGTGGTGGCGGGTGCCTGTCATCCCAGCTACTCCGGAGGCTGAGGCAGGAGAAGGCCTTGAACCCGGGAGGCGGAGGCTGCAGTGAGCTGAGATCGCACCTCTGCACTCCAGCCTGGGCCACAGAGTGAGACCCCGTCTTCAAAACGATATATGAGCAGCATCTTCCTGGCTCCAGGAGCCCCCCCGCATCAGGGTCTGTGTTTTTTTTACCGTGACCCCAGACAGCAGCCTCAGAAGGGCCGAGATGTGCCCAGGAGCCGCCGGTCTGGATGCCGCAGGCCATGGTCACGGCGTCCTGAAGGTACCCAGAGAGGGTGCCCTGAGCTCCCCACAGGTCTGTTCCTGGCTACACGGGTTCCTCCAATCCCCTCGTAAAAAGTTTTTAAATTCTTAAAGTTTTTATTTATTTATTTAATTTTATACATATTTTTGGAGATGACGTTTCACTCTGCCGCCCAGGCTGGAGTGCCGTGGCGCGATCTCGGCTCACCGCAGCCTCCGCCTCCCGGGTTCAAGCGATTCTCCTGCCTCAGCCTCCCGAGTCGCTGGGATGACAGGCACCCGCCACCAGGCCCGGCTAATTTTTTTTTTTTTTTT
>NW_022437207.1:128858-143944 GCF_009761245.1 Sapajus apella
TGGAGACGGAGTTTCGCTCTTGTTACCCAGGCTGGAGTGCCATGGCGATCTCGGCTCACCGCAACCTCCGCCTCCCGGGTTCAGGCAATTCTCCTGCCTCAGCCTCCTGAGTAGCTGGGATTACAGGCATGCGCCACCATGCCCAGCTGATTTTTTGTATTTTTAGTAGAGATGGGGTTTCACCATGTGGACCAGGATGGCCTCAATCTCTTGACCTCGTGATCCACCCGCCTCGGCCTCCCACAGTGCTGGGATGACAGGCGTGAGCCACCGCGCCCGGCCCGGTCTGGAACTCTTGACCTCAAATGATGCACCTGCCCGGGCCTCCCAAAGTGGTGGGATTACGGGTGTGACCCACTGCACCTGACCACAGCTTCTTTTAAACATTTTAGGGGGGACAGAAGACGTTGATTCATACATGTAAGACGTGCATTGCTTCGGTCTGGAAGGGCGGAACAACTCACTCCAAGTGGGCTGCTCCAGGTCACAGGGAGATTTGAACATGCTCCGATTGGCAGTGGATTGAAAGAGTTATTATCTATACAAAGGAACGTCTGGGGCTGGGTGCGGTGGCTTACATCTGTCATCCCAGCACTATGGGAGGCCGACGAGGGCAGATCACGAGGTCAGGAGTTCGAGACCGGCCTGGCTAACACGGTGAAACCCCATCTCTACAAAAATACAAAAATTAGCCGGGCGTGGCGGCTCACGCCTGTCATCCCAGCTACGCGGGAGGCTGAGGCGGGAGAATCGCCTGAACCCAGGAAGCGGAGGTTGCAGTGAGCTGAGATCGCACCAGTGCACTCCAGCCTGGGCGACAGAGCGAGACTCCGTCTAAAAAGACAAAAAAAAAAAAAGAAAAAAGACTGGGCCGGGCGCGGTGGCTCATGCCTGTCATCCCAGCACTTTGGGTGGCCGAGGTGGGCGGATCACCTGAGGTCAGGAGTTCGAGACCACCCTCACCAACAGGGTGAAAACCAATGTCTACTAAAAATAAAAAATTAGGCAGGCATGCCGGCGGATGCCTGCAATCCCAGCTACGCGGGAGGCTGAGGCAGGAGAATCGCTTGAACCCGGGAGGCGGAGGTTGCAGTGAGCTGAGATTGCGCCACTGCACTCCAGCCTGGGCGACAGAGCGAGACTCCGTCTCAAAAAATAAAAATAAATAAAAATAAAAATACAAAACGTAGCCAGGCGTGGTGGCGCGTGCCTGTGATCCCAGCTACTCGGGAGGCTGAGGCAGGAGAATTGCTTGAACCCGGGAGGCGGAGGTTGCTGTGAGCTGAGATGTCACCACTGCCCTCCAGCCTGGGTGACAGAGTGAGACTCTGTCAAAAAAAAAAAAGTGGGGGGTGGGGGATAAAGGAACATCTGGGTTAAAATAAGGGGCCGTGGAGATCAAGGTTTTTTTTTTTTGAGACAGAGTCTCAGTCTCATCAGCCAGGCGGGAGGTCAGTGGTGTGATCTCGGCTCACCGCAACCTCCGCCTCCCGGGTTCAAGCGATTCTCCTGCCTCAGCCTCCCGAGTACCTGGGGTGACAGGCATGAGCCACTATGTCCAGCTAATATTTTGTTATTTTTAGTAGAGACGGGGATTCTCCATGATGGTCACGCTGGTCTGGAACTCCTGACCTCTGGTGATCCGCCCGCCTCGGCCTCCCAAAGTGCTGGGGTTACAGGCGTGAGCCACCGCGCCCGGCCTAATTTTGTTTTTTTTTTTTGTTTTTTTTTAATTTTATTTTAAAGATGGGGTTTCACCATGTTGGCCAGGCTGGTCTCGAACCCCCGACCTCTGGTGATCCACCCACCTCGGCCTCCCAAAGTGCTGGATAACAGGCGTGGGCCACCGCGCCCGGGCAGAATTTTATGTGTGGTTCATACGCACACGTGTTGGGCCCTCCCCGCTCTGCGGCGTCCCGACTTCCTGGCCCTTCTGTGTCCCGGGTGCCCCCACGTCCCCGGATCTCCTCTCTCCCGTGCACCTCTGAACCCCGGTTCTTTGCAGGAGGTGCCGACGCTGAGGCAGCTGTGGGCACGGGGCCAGCAGGTCATCATGTCCTATGAGGACGAGTGCTTCCTGGCCCGGCACCGGGAGCTGTGGCCGGGAATTCCCTACTGGTGGGGGAACAAGGTGAAGACGGACGCCCTCATCCGATACCTGGAGACCATGAAGAGCTGCGGCCGCCCAGGTACGAGGCCACGTCCCGTGGGGTGGTGTCCACGCAGCCGCCCGTGGCTCCCTGCTTCAGGCCGCGTACATAGACTTGCCCTCACCTCTGCGTGAAAACAATTTACAAGTAACCCGAGGCCGGGCGCGGTGGCTCACACCTGTCATCCCAGCGCTTGGGAGGCCGAGGCAGGTGGATCACAAGGGCAGGAGTTCAACATCAGCCTGGCCAACATGGTGAAACCCTGTCTCTATTAAAAAAAAAAAAAACAAAAAAAACCCCAGCTCACAGGCTGGGCAAAGGAGGAGGCTTCTGTCAACCTGGTCTCTTGACCTTACCCAGGAATGAGGTTACACAGTTTAGAAATAAGTTTGTTTTTTTGTTTTTTGTTTTTTTTTTTGAGTCGGAGTTTCAGTCTTGTTGCCCAGGCCGGACTGCAGTGGTGCGATCTCAGCTCACCGCAACCTCCGCCTCCCGGGTTCAGGCGATTCTCCTGCCTCAGCCCCCGAGGAGCTGGGACTACGGGCACGCGCCAACGCCCGGCTAATTTTTTGTATTTTTACCAGAGACGGGGTTTCACCGTGTTGGTCAGGCTGGTCTCAAACTCCTGACCTCAGATGATCCGCCCGCCTCGGCCTCCCAAGGTGTTGGGATTACAGGCGTGAGCCACTGTGCCCGGGATAGAAATAAGTCTGTCTCCCACATGGGACTAGGACGTGGACATCGTTGGGGTCATTATTCTGTCTCCCACGTGGGAATTAGGATGTGGACATCTTTCTGGGCCATTATTCTGTACCCCACATGGGGATTAGGACGTGGACATCTTTGGGGCCATTATTCCATCTCCCACGTGAGGATTAGGACGTGGACATCTTTCTGTCTCCCACATGGGGGTTAGGACGTGGACATCTTTGGGGCCATTATTCCATCTCCCACGTGAGGATTAGGACGTGGACATCTTTGGGTCATTATTCTGTCTCCCACATGGGATTAGGACGTGGACATCTTTCTGTCTCCCACGTGGGATTAGGATGTGGACATCTTTGGGGCCATTACTCTGTCTCCCACGTGGGGATTAGGACGTGGACATCGTTGGGGCCATTATTCCGTCTCCCACATGGGATTAGGACGTGGACATCTTTGGGTCATTATTCTGTCTCCCACATGGGGATTAGGACGTGGACATCTTTGGGTCATTATTCTGTCTCCCACATGGGGATTAGGACGTGGACATCTTTGGGGCCATTATTCTGTCTCCCACATGGGATTAGGACGTGGACATCTTTCTGTCTCCCACGTGGGATTAGGATGTGGACATCTTTGGGGCCATTGTTCCTGAGAATTGAACCTCTAGCCATGTGAACAGGAGGGGTAAATGGGCGGGTGGAGGCAGGTGGCTGTGTGACGTCTCCACCTCACTGTTCCAGGAGGGCTGTTTGTGGCCGGCATCAACCTCACTGAGAACCTCCAGTACATCCTGGCGCACCCGTCGGAGTCCCTGGAGAAGATGACGCTGCCCAACCTGCCCCGCCTGCGGGCGTGGGTCCGGGAGCAGTGCCCGGGGCCGGGGTCCCGCTGTACCAACGTCATCGCGGGCGACTTCGTCAGCGAGGACAGCTTCGTCAGCGACGTGATCGCTCTCAACCAGAAGCTGCTGTGGTGCTGACGGGGACCTTTCTGAAGTCCGGGACACGGCGGCTGCAGGTTCACCCCCGACGTCCCAAGTATTGTGCCTTACATGTGGGTCAGATATTGGTGATCGGGGGACCAGTTCTCTGCCTTCTTTTTCTTTTTGTTAAGAAATAGAGATGGGGTCTTGCTGTACTGGCCAGGCTGGTCTCGATGGGGTCTTGCTGTGCTGGCCAGGCTGGTCTCGATGGGGTCTTGCTGTGCTGGCCAGGCTGGTCTCGATGGGGTCTTGACCTCCCAGCCTCAAGTAATCCTCCCTGCTCAGCCTCCCGAAGTGATGGGATGACTTATTTCTGCATTCTTCCTGCTGTGGTGTCCGCAGCCCTCACAGACCCCGGGAAAGACGGCCCTCCCACAAGTCACTAATTGGTAAACACAGTAACAAGCCCCTCGGGTGCTCCCCCGCGCAAGCCAGCACCCGCCTCGGCCAGCCCCCACACACACACCAAGCCGGTATTTCCTTGTGTGAGACAGACTTTTGCTCCGTCACCCAGGCTGGAGTGACAGAGTCACAGCTCCGTGTAACATTCAACCCCTGGGCTCAAGCAATCCCCCTGCCTCAGTTTCCCAAGTAGCTGGGACCGTAGGTGTAAACCACCGTGCCCACGTAATTATGATGATGATGATGTTTGAGGTGGAGTCTCGTCCTGTGGCCCAGGCTGGAGCACAGAGGCGTGATCTCGGCTCACTGCAACCCGCACCTGCTGGGTTCAGGCGATTCTGGTGCCTCAGCCTCCCAAGCAGCTGGCATGACAGGTGCCCGCCACCATGCCCGCAATACTTGCTGTTTTTCATAGAGATGGGGTTTCTTTTTTAAATTTATTTCTTTTTCTTTTTTTTTTTTTTTTTTGAGACGGAGTTTCGCTCTTGTTACCCAGGCTGGAGTGCAATGACGCGATCTCGGCTCACCGCAACCTCCGCCTCCCGGGTTCAGGCAATTCTCCTGCCTCAGCCTCCTGAGTAGCTGGGATGACAGGCACGCACCACCATGCCCAGCTAATTTTTTGTATTTTTAGTAGAGACGGGGTTTCACCATGTTGACCAGGATGGTCTCGATCTCTTGACCTCGTGATCCACCCGCCTCGGCCTCCCAAAGTGCTGGGATGACAGGCGTGAGCCACCGCGCCCGGGCTATTTATTTATTTTTCAGACGGAGTCTTGCTCTGTCGCCCACGCTGGAGTGCAATGGCGCGATCTCCGCTCACAACCTCCGCCTTCCGGGTTCAAGCGATTCTCCTGCCTCAGCTACTCCAGAGTAGCTGTAATTACAGGCGCCCGCCACCACGCACAGCTAATTTTTTTGTATTTTTAGTAGAGACGAGATTTCACTATCTTGGCCAGGCTGGTCTCGAACTCCCGACCTTGTGATCCACCCGCCTCGGCCTCCCAAAGTGCTGGGATTACAAGCGTGAGTCACCGTGCCGTGGCGTGATCTCGGCTCACTGCGAAGTCCGCCTCCCAGATTCCAGCGATTCTCCTGCCCCAGGCTCCGGAGTAGCTGGGATTGCAGGCATCTGCCACTACACCCGGGTAATTTTTTTTAATTTTTAGTAGAGACAGGGTTTCACCATGTTGACCAGGCTGGTCTCGAACTCCTGACCTCAAGTGACCTGCCAGCCTCAGCCTCCCAAAGTGCTGGGGTGACAGGCGTGAGCTTCCGCCCCGGCCTATACCTCATCTTCTACCTACCTGTCGCCTGTCGGAGCTGCTGGCTCAAGGTCTCGGGCAGTCAGTGGGTGCCCGTGGCCATTTTTATTCCTGCCTCCCGAGGAAGTGTGACGTGTCTTTCACAGTAACCCCAGACATCAGAGTTTCTCACGATGGTCTTCACGGCGGTGATTTAGTCCACGTTGGAATGGGTTCTCTTTGGGACCTCATGATTCGTTTTCCAAAAGAAATCCCGCTTCTGTTTTTGCTATCTGGCCGCCACGGAGAAATGGTGTCCAAAAATCTAGAAAGAGACACTCGTGGCCAGGCGTGGCGGCTCACACGTGTCACGTCAGCACTTTGGGAGGCCGAGGCGGGCGGATCACCTGAGGTCGGGAGTTTGAGACCAGCCTGACCAACATGGAGAAACCCCGTCTCTACTAAACATACCCATAAATTAGCTGGGCGTGGTGGCGGGCGCCTGTAGTCCCAGCTACTCGGGAGGCTGAGGCAGGAGAATCGCTTGAACCCGGGAGGCGGAGGTTGCGGTGAGCCGAGATCGCATCATTGGACTCCAGCCTGGGCAACAAGAGTAAAACTCCTTTTAAAAAATAAAAACACACACAAAGACGCGGTCGTCGGCCATACCCACGGCCAGCTCACCCCACGACGAGGCCGCGCAGAGATGAGTGAAGTTGCAGGGGATTTCCCCGACTCCCATCGGCTCCGAATCCCTGCCCTGAAACGCCGGGGTCTCTGTCGGCAGCTCTTCCAGACAATCACGGAATTCATACGGATCATTTAAATAAATGAAGGAGATGAAAGTCAAATGCGTGTGTGGATTTTATTACCACGTACGCAGCCAAGGAATATCCGGTTTTCAGGACAGGACGCAGGAGGCATCTTTAGAAAACGTTCATTCAGGCCGGGTGCGGTGGCTCATCCCTGTAATCCCAGCACTTTGGGAGGCCGAGGGCGGTGGATCATGAGGTCCAGAGTTCAAGACCAGCCTGGCCACGATGGTGAAACGCCGTCTCTACTAAAAATACAAAAATTAGGTGGGCGTGGTGGCAGGTGCCTGCAATCCTAGCTACTGGGGAGGCTGAGGCAGGAGAGTCACTTGAACCCGGGAGGTGGAGGTCGCAGTGAGCCGAGATCACGCCACCGCACTGCAGCCTGGGAGACGGAGCGAGACACCATCTCAAAAAAAAAAGTTAATTCTTTGGGCATCTTTTTCAGGTCATAGAGTTTAAAAAAAAATTAAGTTGTGAGGCTGGGTGCGATGGCTCACGCCTGTAATCCCAGCACTTTGGGAGGCTGAGGTGGGCGGATCACCGGAGGTCAGGAGTTCGAGACCAGCCTGACCGACATGGTAAAACACCATGTCTACTAAAAACACAAAAATTAGCCTGGCGTGGTGGCGGGCGCCTGTCATCCCAAATACTTGGGAGGCTGAGGCGGGAGAATCGCTTGAACCCGGGAGGCGGAGGTTGTAGCGAGCTGAGATCGCACCACAGCGCTCCAGCCTGGGTGACAGTCTTGTCTCAAAGCAAACGAAAACATACGAGGCGTTTTGTTTTTCCTGTGGACGGGGACGGGTGTGCAGACTGGCCACGCGGGGTGTTGCCACGTTGGGCAGGTGGCTCCGCACGGCCTGGCCTCACGCAGGTGAGATTCTCTCTGCGACACAGACGTCGTGGTCTGGTTTGAAGCGTCTTTATTAATAGAACTGTTTTCTTTCCCTTCTGCTTTTGGGGTTCTCTGGGCTGCTGGGAGGCCTGGTTTTCAGTCATTTCACCAGCATGGCCGTGGGCCACGAGGCCCCTCTGTGAGCACAGACAGACGGGCGGAGAGGCCACGTGCGTCCACCAGGGCCACGGCTCACAGCAGAGGCAGGACAGGCCGGAAATGCTGCTCACGGAGGCAAACGCACAGGTTCATGTCCTGCTGGAACATTCCGAGGGAAAGCAGTTCACGGCAGGCAGGCACTGAGGTCCCAGTGGAATTGTGTAGCGTGGACTCTGGGGTGGCCCGCTTCGGAGCAGCCGTGAGCATGCCACCAGCCTCCGTGGTCATCACAGCAAGCGCCTGGGACACAGAGCCTGACAAAGGGGACGCCACTGTCCTGACACAGCAATGCCACCGCACCCCAGGCCTCCTCGGGCGTCCGCTCATCCTGGAAACAGCTTCCGGAATTTGCCGTAGGCCGAGTGGCTGATGACGACCCTGACGTCGGCGGCCCCGTCCTCGGGGATCACGTCCACCTGCTGGACCGTGGCCTCCTGATGCAGCCAGCTGGGGACGGAGGCGCGTCGTGTGGAAAAGCAAAACCCGTGAGTATTCGGTTAGTTTCACGATAAATAATTAGGCTTAGCCCAGGCCGGGCGCCGTGGCTCATGCCTGTCACCCAGCACTTTGGGAAATCCAGGCGGGTGGATCACAAGGTCAGGAGTTCAAGACCAGCCTGGCCAACATGGCGAAACCCCGTCTCTACTAAAAATACAAAAATCAGCCGGGCGTGGTGGCGGGTGCCCGTCATCCCAGCTACTCGGGAGGCTGAGGCGCGAAATCGCTTGAACCCGGGAGGCGGAGGTTGCAGTGAGCTGAGATCGTGCCACGGCACTCCAGCCTGGGCACAAGAGGGAGACTCTTTTTCAAAAAAAAAAAAAAAAAAAGAAAGCTAACCCCAAGGCATTCATTGATCAGACCTTTCTGTGGCCCAGGCTGGAGTGCCGTGTTCACGCCTCAGCTCACTGCAACCTCCGCCTCCCGGGTTCAAACGATCCTCCGGCCTCAGCCTCCCGAGGAGCTGGGACTACAGGCGCCCGTCACCATGCCCGGCTGATTTTTGTATTTTTAGTAGAGACGGGGTTTCACCATGTTGGCCAGGCTGGTCTCGAACTCCCGACCTCAGGTTTTCCGCCCACGTTGGGTTCCCAAAGTCTTGGGAGGAGAGCCGTGAGCCACGGCGTCCGCTGGAGCCTGCTTTCTTACTGGTAGGGAGTCCTACAGCGTTTGAGTGTCGCTGAGCACTGATTCGGCGCCTGCTGTATGCACACTGACTCCCCAGGACACATTTGCTGCGAACCCATTCAGACACATGTAACCTCGTCTCTGCATCCTAAAGCCCTCGGGGTCCCCACAGCTCCTTCTGCACCCCGAAGCAGCCCCTTTGTGAGCCAGAGACAGGCCGCCAGAACACCGTCCCCTTCCCGCCCCGGGAGGCCGCCGCTCACCTGAGCTGGGCCCCGGCCAGCCGGACGCGCAGGGTGAGGACCTGTCTCCCCGTGGCCTTCAACACCGCCGCGTCGAGCTCAGCCTTCAGCTCCTGGAGACCGTGCCCCAGCAGGGCAGACACGGGCACCACGTTCGGTTCCGTGGGGTGGTACCTGCAAGGGCGTGGACGCCACAGAGCCCGCTCAGCCTCGGGGTGGCAGGCCGGCGGAAAGCTGGGGTCCCGGGGTCAGCCGCCCGCGGGGCACAGCGTGGGGAAGCTCCCGGTGTCTGTCACCGCTGAGGACAGGGGAGGACAGGGGGCGTCTCCCCATGCTGCAGACGCAGGGGAAGGAGACGTTTGTGCAAAGCAGGGTCCCCAGGAGTCAGCCGCCCGCGGGGCACGGCCTGGGGCAGCAACGTCTGTCTCCTGGGTTCAGGTTCTCCCGGCCTCAGCCCCCGTGCCGGCGGTCCGCACTTCCCACGAGGGCAGGGTCTGCAGCGCCTGCAGGGGAGGGCGTGAGACGCACGCGGGCACCAGGGCCGGACTCACCCGGGCACCAGGTCCACCTTGTTGTGAACCTCCAGCATGGAGTCCAGCAGCGGGGCGGGCAGCCGCAGGCCGCGCAGCGTGGCCACGACGCTGGCTTTCTGGAGCTCGGCCTCGGGGTGGCTGACGTCCCTCACGTGCACGATCAGATCCTACAAGGGCCGGGAGTGCGGTCACAACCCCAGTACCCCAAGCTTTGCCGCCCAGGCCGGAGTGCGGTAGCACGGTCTCTGCTCACCGCAGCCTCCGCTTCCCGGGTTCCGGCGATTCTCCTGCCTCAACCTCCCCGGTAGGTGGGACTACAGGCGCCCGCCACCACGCCCGGCTAACTTTTTAATTTTAGCCGAGACGACGTTTCGCCGTGTTGGCCAGGCTGGTCTCAAACCCCTGACCTCGTGATCCACCCGCCTGGGCCTCCCAAAACGCTGGGATGACAGCCATGAGCCGCCGCTCCCGGCCCTGACTATTCGTACACGGCCTCATCGCGGTGGCTGAGTGTGGGTGAGGCTGGGGCCACTGCTCAGCCTCGGCCCCGGGGACAAGGGGCGCTTGGGGACACTAAGTCTGAGGCCGACGAGGCAGTTGTGATTCTGTGCGAGTGGTGTGGGTGTCCCAGAGCCTGGCCTCTGGTTGGAGTGGGCGTCCGAGGGCCGGCCTCTTGGCTGATGCGGTTTCTCAGAGACGGTCCCTGGTCTCAGCGGGTGTCTGAGAACCTGGCCACTGGGCTGAGTGGGCATCTGAGGGCCGGCCCTTGGTCCAAGTGGGTGTCCGAGACCCTGGCCCTGTCTCAGTGGGTGTCCAAGACCCTGGCCCTGGGTCTGAGTCGGTGTCCGACAGCCCGGACCCTGGCCCCTGTCTCAGTGGGTGTCCAAGACCCTGGCCCTGGGTCTGAGTCAGTGTCCGACAGCCCGGACCCTGGTCCGAGTGGGGTCTGAGACCCTGGCCCCTGTCTCAGTGGGTGTCTGAGACCCTGGCCCCTGTTCTGAGTGGGGTCTGAGACCCCATCCCCTGTCTCAGTGGGTGTCCGATACCCCAGGCCCTGGTCTGAGTGTCTGAGACCCCGGCCCCCTCTCAGTGGGTGTCCGAGGGCCCAGCCTCCGGCAGCCCCAACTCACCGAGTGGGCCACGTCTTCCAGGGTGGCGGCGAAGGACTCGATGAGGCCGTGTGGCAGCTGGGACAAGAACCCGATGGTATCCACGTACAGGACGGTCAGGCGTGAGGGCAGCGTGCCCGCGTGGGCTGTGACGTCCAGCGTGGCAAACAACCGGTCCCGTGGCTGCAGGGCGGTGTCTCCCGTCAGCGCCTTGATCAGCGTGGTCTTCCCTGGGAGGGCGTGGAGGTCAGGGGTGCAGGGAGCCGTGGGTTCCAACCCCCGGAGCCACACCCGGGGCCTCGGAGCGATCATAGCACCCTCTTGGGCGGGGGCACCCCGGGTGACAGGTCCCCGAGCTCCCTGGGCGCCCCTGGGCCACACACGACATGCGGGACTAAGCCATTGTGGCGCCGGTGGTGTAGACGGGTGAGCGTGAGATGGCGTGGAGGGGAAGATGGTGTCGATGGAGGGAGGTGTGTGTGGATAGCACTGTCACCACAGCTGCTGTACCCACCACAGGGACCACGGGAGCCCCTTTCCCTGGGTGAGTCCTCACCACAGCTGCTGTACCCACCACAGGGACCACGAGAGCCCCTTTCCCTGGGTGAGTCCTCACCACAGCTGGTGTACCCCACAGAGACCATGGAACCCCTCCTCTGGGCACATGGTCACTTCAGCTGGTGTACCCCACCAAGAGACCACGGAACCCCCTTCCCTGGACACGTCCTCACCACAGCTGGTGTACCCCCCATGGAGACCATGGAACCCCCTCCCCTGGGTGCGTGCTCACCACAGTTGGTGTATCCCCCACGGAGACCACGGAACCCCCTCCCCTGGGTGCGTGCTCACCACAGTTGGTGTACCCCCCACGGAGACCACGGAACCCCCTCCCCTGGACAGGTCCTCACCACAGTTGGTGTGCCCCCCATGGAGACCACGGAACCCACTGCCCTTGACAGGTCCTCACCACAGCTGGTGTACCCCCCCCAGAGACCACGGAACCCCCTCCCCTGGACAGGTCCTCACCACAGTTGGTGTACCCCACCATGGAGACCACAGGGAACTCGCGCCTCATGCGCTGCCGCCGCAGCACGTGCCTTTTCTTCCGAAGCCCGTCCAGGGCCTTCCTGATCTTGGCTTCCTTCTCTTTCAGGAGACGCTGCTGCACCTGCATGAACGATTCTCCTAAAAACACCCAAGACGGCGGGGTGGTGAGCCAGGTGAAATGCGTGGGAGCGGGCAGTGCCACTGAGGGTCCACAGGGACTGCTCCTCCTGCTGCAGCATTTGGTGGCCCGGCCACGTTCCCAGCAGTGGCCCCAACACTGTCCCTTTCCCTGAGAAAGGGCTGCGCTCGGCCGGGCGCCATGGCTCACACCTGTCATCTGGCCCTTTGGGAGGCCGAGGCGGGTGGATCATGAGGTCAGGAGTTCGAGACCAGCCTGGCCAATATGATGAAACCCTGTCTCTACTAAACATACAAAAATTAGCCGGGCATGGTGGCGGGCGCCTGTAATCCCAGCTATTCGGGAGGCTGAGGCGGGAGAATCGCTTGAACCCGAGAGGCGGAGGTTTCAGTGAGCTGAGATCTCACCACTGCACCCCAGCCTGGGCAAGAGCCAGACTCCATCTCAAAAAGAAAAAGGCTAGAGCTCCACGGAGGCTTCTAAGCAGGGCACAGCCGAGACGTCATCGTGAGGGGGCTCAATGGGGCCCATTTGGCATCCTAAGTCCCAGAACCTGGGAATGGGACCTGATTTGGAAATACCATCTTTGTGCAACTCAAGACATCATCCTAGGTTAGGGTTGGGCCTGAATGCAAAGATCCATGTCCTTCTTAAAAGGCAGAGGCTGGGGTGATGTGGCCGCAAGCCAGGGACACCTGGCGTCCCCAGGAGCTGGGAGAGGCTGAAGGAGCCTCTGGAGGCTCTTGGTCTCCAGGATGGACGTGCACAGATTTCTGCTGTTTCAATCACCCCTTTGTGGCTATGTCAGCAAAACCTCACAGAAGCATCACCATCTCCTGTCTCCTCAGATGTGACCAGGAGACGGAGCCCCCAGCCGGCCCCCACCCTGTCGGAATCCTTCAGGGCTGCCGCCGACAACCGCATTCTCAGGACACCCTGGGGCGCTGCACCCGGCCGGAGTTACCTGACCCCATGATGTAGCGGGAGCCGGATCCTCCCCGGTGAAGGTGGGCGACGTCCCTTTTCAGGTTCGACCTGGCGTGGGAACAGGAGGGGTTCACTCTCCAGGGAAGCTCTCTCCCTCCCAGCAGAGGTCGAGGTGAAGGTGGAGGACGCCACAAGCCAGAGACACCTGGAGCTCCAGGAGCTGGGAGAGGCAGGAAGGGTCCTGCCCGAGAGCTTCTGGAGGGAACTGGATGATTCCATTTTACTGGGTTAGTGATACCCCAAATAGATGTTTATGTCTTGTTCCCCAGGACCTGTGAATGGGACGTTGTTTAGAAACAAGGTCTCTGCAAATATAACTAGTTAAGGATCTTGAGATGAGGTCACCCTGGATTAGGGTTAAGTCTTAAATCCAATGACAGGTGTCCTTCTAGGAGACAGAAGGGGACGGCCGGGCGCAGTGGCGGATGCCTGGAATCCCAGCACCTTGGGAGACCAAGGCAGGGGGATCATGAGGTCAGGAGATCAAACCATCCTGGCCAACATGGTGAAACCCCGTCTCTACTAAAATATAAAAAAAACTAGCTGGGCGTGGTGGTGGGCACCTGTAGTCCCAGCTACTTGGGAGAATCGCTTGAACCTGGAGGGTGGAGGTTTCACTGAGCTGAGATCCAGCCATTGCACTCCAGCCTGGGTGACAGGGCAAGACTCTGTCTCAAAAAAAAAAAAAAAATTGTAGGCAGACACAGAGGAGAAGCCCACGTGGAGACAAAGGCAGAGGCTGGAGTGATGTGGCCACAAGCCAAAGACACCTGGAGCCCCAGGAGCTGGGAGAGGCAGGAAGGGTCCTGCCCGAGAGCTTCTGGAGGGAACTGGATGATTCCATTTTACTGGGTTAAATAGTGATGCTCCAAATAGATGTTAATGTCTTGTTCCCCAGGACCTGCAAATGGGACGTTGTTTAGAAACAAGGTCTCTGCAAATGTAATTAGTTAAGGATCTTGAGATGAGGTCCCCCTGGATTAGGGAAAGTCTTAAATCCAATGACAAGTGTCCTTCTAGGAGACAGAAGAGGAGACTCAAGACACAGAGGAGGAGCCTACATGGAGATGGAGGCAGACAGTGGAGTGATGCGGCCACAAGCCAGGGACACCTGGCGCCCCCAGGAGCTGGGAGAGGCAGGAAGGAGCCTTCCCTACAGCCTCCAGAGGGAAGTGGATACAAGTGTAGTGGACTGAACAGTAGCCCCCAGGAAGATCGGTCCACATCCTAAAACCCAGAACCTGTGAATTAGGGGGGCCTCTGGGCAGAAGGGAGGAGCTGGTGTTGGGGCCCCACTGGGCGTGTAGCTAATGCGTTGTGAGTGAGGAGTATCCCAGGCTGAGGGGCGGGGAGTGGGGAGGGGAGGGAAGAGAGGCCCCCACAGTGCGTTTCTTACTGTCATATACCCCCAGAACCCCCGCACATGTGAGTACAGAATGGAGGGGCTGCAGGGTGGGCGTGGTGGTTGGCCTGGGCGTCCCGAGGTACCTGAGGAGCGGGATCTCTGCCAGGGCCACCTGCAGCCGGGCCTCCTTCGTGCGGGCATTGCAGCGGAAAATGTGCAGGACGACGGTGAAGCGGTCAAACACCTCCACGCCCCAGGCGGCTTCCAGTTCTTTCTAGAGAAGGAGAGAGTGAGCCGGGCGCAGCGGGTCACGCCTGCAATCCCAGCATTTTGGGAGGCCGAGGCGGGCGGATCACCTGAGGTCAGGAGTTCGAGACCAGCCTGGCCAAAATACTAAAATCCCGTCTCTACTAAAAATACAAAAATTAGCCTGGCGTGGTGGTGGATGCCTGTAATCCCAGCTACTCGGGAGGCTGAGGCAGGAGAATATCTTGAACCCAGGAGACGGAGGCTGCAGTGAGCCGGGATCACGCCATTGCACCCCCAGCCTGGGCGACAGAGCAGGACTCTGTCTCAAAAACAAAAACAGGGCCGGGTGCGGTGGCTCACGCCTGTCATCCCAGCACTTTGGGAGGCCGAGGCGGGTGGATCACGAGATCAGGAGTTCAAGACCAGCCTGGACAACGTGGTGAAACCCCGTCTGTACTAAAAATACAGAAAGAAGCCGGGCGCGGTGGCGGGCCCCTCTCATTCCAGCCACTCGGGAGGCTGAGGCAGCAGAATCGCTTGAACCCGGGAGGTGGAGGTTGTAGGGAGCTGAGATCACGCCACTGCCCTGCAGCTTGAGTGACAGAGTGACACTCTGTCAAAAAAAAAAAAAAAAAAGTACAAGTGAGAAGCCAGAAGGGAAGGCCAGGCCCTGGTGGCCAGCCTCACAGGGAGGAGGACGTTCCCTCGTGCGTTAAAGCCACCGTCACCCCGTCTGGCCCCTGCGTGTCGGGACCCTCTGGCGTCCACTGCTTCACTGCGTGGAGCGTGGGAGCAAACAGAGCAAAGCCACGTTCTGGGATACCTTGGTCGGGGCAGCCATCCTCTCCACATTCAGGAAGACGCACGTGATGTCCGGAGATCGTCGGATCCTCTCTAAAGAAAGGGGGTTCCCGTCAGCGGCCGGCCGTCCAGGCCTGTGGACTGCAGGACGAGCCAC
>NW_022437207.1:158944-159528 GCF_009761245.1 Sapajus apella
GGGAGGGGGACATGGAGGGAAAGGGGGAGAGGGAGGGCGACATGCAGGGAAAGGGGGAGAGGGAGGGGGACACGGAGGGAAAGGGGGACGCGGGTCAGCAGGGTGGGGAGCTGCCCCAAAACGCACCTCCCCGCACACACAAGCTCCCACCAGCAGCTGGAACGTGCCTGGGCCTCCGGGGCTAGGACCAGGGCTGTCACTCCGCCAAGTCACCTTCCACCCCCTCGCGTCTGCGGCACCCGTGGCGCGTGTTCCACGTAACAACAGGCCAGCAGCCTCCACGTCCTGCCTCAGGCCGTCCTCCTGCCTCAGCCTCCCGCGGAGCTGCGACCACAAGAATGAGCCACCAGGCCCTGCTGATTTTTTTTTTTTTTTTTGGAGACGGAGTTTTGCCGTTGCCCAGGCTGGGGTGCAACGGTGCAATCTCGGCTCACCGCAGCCTCCTCCGCCCAGGTCCCGGTTCAAGCAGTTCTCCTGCCTCAGTCTCCCCAGTAGCTGGGATTACACACAGGCCCCCATCACCACACACGGCTGACTCTCATTTCTAATAGAGATGCGTTTAACCATTTTTTTTTTTTTTTTTT
>NW_022437207.1:159628-173280 GCF_009761245.1 Sapajus apella
GTCTGGAACTGGCACCAGACGCCCTCCCTCCCTCCAACCTTCCCGAGGCCACAGGGCGCCCCCCGCTTCCCCCCACTCCCATTGATACTTATTTCATTTTTTGAGACGGAGTCTCACTCTGTCCCCCAGGCTGGAGGGCAGTGCTGCGATCTTGGCTCACGGCAGCCTCCACTGCCCGGGTTCAGGTGATCCTCCTGCCTCGGCCTCCCGAGTACCTGTCATTACAGGTGCCCACCGTCGTGCTCCCCGATTTTTTGTATTTTTTAGTACAGACGGGTTTCGCTACGTGGGCCAGGCTGGTCTGGAACTCCCGACCTCGTGATCCGCCCTCCTCGGCCTCCCAAAATGCCGGGATTACGGGCGTGAGCCGCCGCGCCTGGCCGAAGGTGGGGTTTTGAGGCTTTTGTCCTGAACGGGCTGCTTCAACCTCCGAGTTTCCTCCGTGGGACACGGAGCCTCCCTGACGGTTACGGATCCAGCGGACGGAGGCGGTGGACTTGATCTCACTAAGTTTATTGTACCGTCCTCATCATCGTCCTTTGAGATGGAGTCTCGCTCTGTCGCCCAGGCTGGAGTGCGGTGGTGACATCCTCTGCCTCCTGGGTTCAAGCGATCCTCCCGCCTCAGCCTCCCGAGTAGCTGGGATGACAGGCACACGCCACCACGCCTGGCTAATTTTTGTATTTTTAGTAGAGACGGGGTTTCCCCATGGTGACCAGGCTGGTCTCGAACTCCCGACCTCAGGTGATCTGCCCACCTCGGCCTCCCGAAGCGCTGGGGTGACAGGCGGGAGTCACCGCACCCGGCCCCTGCTGTGGCTTTACGGTGGCAGGCAGCCACTATCCCGCTGTGTGTGTCTTCCCACCCTCGCGAGACCGTGGCTGGCCTTCCTGGAGGGAAACGTGGCTTTCTGGACCCCGTGTTGAGTTCTGCTTTTCAGCTTCGGGGGAGGCTACCGACGGGTAAGTCTCCGGGACCCCTCCAGGTCTGTCTTCCAGAACCAAGAAAGGGTGGCCCGGGCCGTCTTGGGGCACTCGCTTTCCCAGGCTTGCTGTGGAGCGTGGGTGGGGGAGGGTTGGGGCTGCAGGTCTGAGAGGCTGAGGCCACACGCTGCATTTCCAGCCTCTCTGGGGTCTGCTGGGGGGGCAGCCACACACGCCCACGTCGGCCACGTCAGCCACGTCTGCCAGTGCAGTCCAGCCTGGGTGACAAGAGCCACACTCTGTCTCCAAAGACAGACACGGGCAGCGGGGAGTCGATGGTTCCCAAGCTTTGCAGCCTGGTGGCCGCCTGCGTCACGCGGCTCCCTGCCCTGGGCGTCTGATCTCTCCTGCAAGGCTGCTGTGAGTGGGGCCGAGGCCCAGGCAGGTAGGACAGGGGCTCTGGGCGTCTATCACCAGGGGAGGGGCGTGCGTCCCACTGTCCTGCTGTGGTTGTACCCGTGAGCTGTTGGCCACAGCTGCCACCCAGGTCCATCGTGGTTTCAGGGCAGAGCTGCGTGCTGGGGGCTAGGGACCCGCCGGGAGCTGCATTGCCGTGATGTTATCTGTGCACCTCGGGGGGCCTCCTTCCCAATGGGGCCTCGTTCCCCCCTCTGGCTGCTGTTCCGTGAGGTCAGGCTGTGCCACACTAGGGAGATGGGGTGACTCTGTCCCCACAGAGGGGCTGTTCTCGTGGCCGCCTCGTGGCCAGGGCCCCCTCATGTGGTTAGAGCCGCCATGGTACCTGATGCAGGGGTGGACACAGGTGTACCACGGGCAGGACACGGGCCAGCGAGGGACCCGTGGGAGGCTGCAGTGAAGACCCGGCCACCATGAGGAAGAGCCAGGGCAGCCCCCACCCAGGAGCTGCGTGGGCTCATCCTGTGGCCAACGGGGGCGGCCGGGGGCTGTGACGGGGAGAACTGAGCCCGCTCCCCAGGCCCCGACTGGGGTTTGTGGCCGCCGAGCCTGGAGGGGCCGGGGCCGGGGGCCCTCCCTGCCCTTCCACGGTCTGCCCGTGGGTCACAGGGAATGTGGTTTGAGCTCCCGGCAGTTGTGCAGGGCGAATGGCTTCGTCTGCAGGTGTCAGACTGCAGGGTTTGGGCTGGGCGGGGTCTGTGACCAGCCTGAGTCCCATGAGCCACAGGATGTGGTGTCTCAGGGCTCCTGTGCTGCACGGCTCCAACCCCTCGGCCTGGGCCCGGCGCTCGGGGGCGCCACGCTGGGGAGGAGCGCGGCCTCTGCTCATTCCCGACCTCTGTGAGTCACAAAGGTCTATCTGTCCCCACACTCCGTCCCCCCTCCTCCCTGGGAGGTCTGTTTCCTCCAGAAACTGCTGGGTGTGGCTGGGTCCGGCTCTGCGTCTGCGTCACTTCGGCATCTGATGCCCACCACCGTTCTGCCCCAGCTCCGTCTTTCCTCCCCCTCTCCCCCATCTACACCTCCCCTCCCCCCATTCTCCCCTTTCTCTTTCCACACCTCTCCTCCCCCTCCCTTCTCTCCCCCACTCCTCATCCTTTCTTCCATCCTCCCCCCAATCCACCTGCCCCCCACTCCCCCCCATCATCCATCCTTCTGGTCAGGGAGACCCAGGTGCTTGTTTTGTGGGGGTCCGCAGCCCCCCTCACAGGTGGACTGCAGCAAAAGTGTGTGTGTGCACGGCAGGCAGAGAGGCAGTCCTGGGCGTGGGTCAGGGACTGGGGAGGGAGGGGGTGCCTGTGGAATGCGGGGAGCACGGGGCTGCGGGGGGCACTCGGAGGCGTTCAGGGGCCTCAGCAGGGACACGGGGTGGGGAAGCCGCTGTATTCACTTTCATGGCCCCAGGGAGGCCTCTGCCATCTCGGCCTCCCTCGAACCCCCACGGGGTCTCCTCGTAGTGTCAGTGCTGCAGGCTGAGGGGCCCCCCTGGAGGTGACCCCCCACCATGGGCTTTGGCTTGCAGCTGTGTGTGCAGGGGGGAGGTGCTTTTCTGAGGCAGTGCAGGGGACGTGCTACCCGGAGCTCAGGGCGGGGAGGGGGGGGCGTGCAGGCCGTGACTCCCGGGTCATTGTCCTGCAGCGGCCGGGAACCGCCTGCCTCCACCCCCAGCCCCCTGCCCCAGCCCCGGTGTTGGGGACGATGAGCCTGACCCTTGGCAGACCCAGGTGCGGGCGTCCTCGGGGCATCCAGGAGCACCTGCTGACACTGTGGCTGCCTTGGGGGCAGCAGCCGTCCCCTGGGCGGTGTGGCCCTGTGCCCCCAGCCGAGCCCCCGCCATCTCTCCTCGGTCACGGGACCACCCTGTGCGCCCACCTTGGTCACGGCCACGCGTCCCGGTGGACGAACGGGGCGTGTGTGTTGCTCTCGGGGTGGCCCCGGCCCCCCTCCTTGCGTGTGTGACGGAACACCCTCCATTTATTCCAAAACAGAAGTGTGACCGCCACACAGGCTTTGTGCTTCCCACAAAACGCTCCTGCAGGCCGAGGGGCTCCGTGCAGGACGGGGGAGGGGTCCGGGGCCGCCCCTTTCCTGGGAGACGCTGCCGCCGGGGAGGTCGGGTCACCGCGGGGACTGCAGAGGCTGGGGGTGTCCGTGTGGGAACCTGTCCCGTTCCCGAGCGGCCCCAGAGTGTCCCCCAGGCCGGTCCCCCCGGCCCCACAGCTCCAGGCAGGTGCAGCCACTCCCCCTTCCCACGCCCCCGCCGCCCCGAGCCGGCAATGACGGCGCCTCTGAATAAATAAAAATTTATCATTCCATACAAACGCACGCGTTTTCCGCAAAAGACAACGACGGGACGGTTTCCACAGCGGCCGCGCGGACCCCCGTGGGCGGCGTCACAGCGGCTGCAGGTCCTCGTCCCCGCACGCGAACTCGTACAGGTCCACGGAGCCCAGGGGCGACGGCGCCTCGAAGAACGGCCTCTGGGCCAGGGGCGACCGCAGCGCACTCAGCTTCTGCTCCACGGGGCTGAGCTCGGCCTCGAACCTGCAACGAGAGGATGGTGAAGCCGCGGGGGCCGCGCGAGGCGACGCGCCCTGGAGACGGCGCCATGTTTTCCGGAAACGCAGGCCGCTGGGCCGCCAGCCCCGAGCCCCGAAGCCGACCTGGAGCTGCAGGCGCTGACCCAGCTGGGGTGCGGCCTGCGGTCACAGGACGGGCTGGAGCCCCCGGCACGAGGTCCCCACCGCGGCCTTCCTACCGGGGGAACCTGGGTGGCGCGCGTTTCCCCGAAGCTACGCGACAGTGACTCAGAGCAGCGCTGACCCGCCTGGACGTGCTGCGGTGTCCGCACGAGAAGGCAGAACAAAAGCCCAGGATGGGAAACGGTTTCCGAAACGGCGCAGCCGCGCTCGGCTTAGACGGATTCTCCCAACACGCACAGGAGAGCTCCGGGGGACCGGACCACACAGCAGCACCAGGACTGGACGTGCGCCCGCGGTGAGCGTCTCGGCAGTGACGGGGGCACCACCCGGGGCCACCAGCCGCACAGACCCTCGGAGATGCCGTGTGGACACGTCTGCTCTCCAAGACGCCCCCCGAAGCCTGGCGCTGAGCTCCCCACAGGCCCGGTCACCCCGGCCACGGATGTGAGTGCCGCCAGCCAGGGCGGGAGTGGACATGGGGGAGGTGGCACGTGGCTACCTGAGCGCAGGTATGGGCGGCAATGGCGGTGGACACTGGTCAGGTGGGGAGAAGGCGGACAGGGGAGGAGGAGAATGGGGAGAGGAGGAAGAGACAGATGGTCGGGGCACAGCGGGAGCCCCAAGAGCCCGGCAGGAACAGGAGGGGAGTCTGGGGAGGGGCGGGGGTTACAATGCAGCTCTGTGGCGACCATGGGTCGGGAACAGGAGAGTGTTTTGAGCTGCCTGTAAGTGAGGACGCCTGACCCGGCGGCTCCCAGTGCCCACTGAGAAGACAGGAAAGGGCCTCGGGCGTCAGCGGCCCACGCTGCTGCGGGAAGGCACGTGGAGAACAGAAGGAAAACCCGAACAAGGCCACCAGAACATCAGTGGTACTCGTGGTTCCGTGACAAGATTGAAATCGATCGTCCTTACCCATGCCGATCATACAGAAAAACAAATCGGAATCAGGCACGCGGGAGACGCCAGCGCCGTGGAAGCCGCAGGTGTTAAACTCCCAAGCAGGAAACATCACCGACGGTAACGAAACCACTTCGGTGAACGCGCCAGTGTCTGAGGCGCGCACACCAGCAAGGCTCCCTCAAGGGCGGAGGCGGGGGCTCAGGCCTGTCATCCCAGCACTGGGGGCCGGAGGCGGGCCGGACCCTTGAGCTCACGTGTTCAGGACCAGCCTACACCGCATCTCCCCAAAAATCCGGGCGCGGTGGCGCTCCCGTCATCGCAGCTACTCCGGGGGCTGAGGCGGGGGGACCCCTTAAGCCCGGGAGGTGGAGGCTGCAGTGAGCCGAGACTGTCCCACTTCCCTCCAACCTGCATGACAGAGCCAGACCGTCCCCCCTAAAAAAGAATCACGGACGTGGCCTCAGCCGGTTTCTGATACGGTCACTTATTTTTTGTGAGATGGAGTTTCGCTCTTACTTCCCAGGCTGGGGTGCAATGGTGCCATCTCGGCTCACGGCAACCAGCATCTCCCGGGTTCAAGCACTTCTGCCTCAGCCTCCCGGTAGCCGGGATTACCGGCGTCTGTGCCACCATCTCTCTCTCTGTCGTAGAGACGGGGTTTCACCATGTGGCTCAGGCTGGTTTCGAACTCCCGGCGTCACGTGATCTGCCCGCCTCGGCCTCCCAGTGCAGGATTAGAGGCGTGTGCCACCACACCGGCTGAATTTGATTTTTAGTTGGAAGCCTCTCACGAAGCTGCCGTTCCCAGTGGCCTCCCTGGCCCATTCCACCAAACGGGTCCAGGAAATTCAAGAAAATTCCGGTAACTACAGTTCTGGGGGGAGCACAGCGGGGCATGCGTTGCCCTGACGGTAGTCATGGCTTTGTGGCTATGAAGGTACATCAAGGCGCAGGCATGGGCACCCCCAAAACGTCCGTCGTACCACAACAGAGCGAGCGGTTATTGAAAAACCCAGGCCCCCCCGGGGTCACTGGTGAATTCTAGCAGCCATCGAGGAACGAAGAAACAGGAGTGTCTACACGCTCTTCCAGAAAACACGGGAGAGAACACTGCTCCCCCTTCCCTGAGCCCGCATTACCCCGACACCAAAGCCAGACCCAGATATCGGCAGAAAATCAGCCGGCCGGGCGCGGGGGCTCACGCCTGCAACCCCAGCCCTTTGGGAGGCCGAGGAGGGAGGATCACTTGAACCCAGGAGTTTGGGGCCGGCCTGGGCAACACAGTAAGACTCTCTTAAAACAAGAAGCTGGGTGTGAGACGCAGTCCTGTCGTCCCAGGTGCTCGGGAGGCCGAGACGGGAGGATCACCTGAGCCCGGGAGGTGGAGGCCGCAGAGAGCTGAGATCCCACCGCTGCACTCCAGCCCTGGTGACAGTGAGACCCCGCCTCAAAAACTCAATCAGCAAACAAAACGCTGCAGATAATCAATACTATACGAGGGTAACGTATGACGCAGGAAGATTTATCCTGGGAACACAAGGCCGGCTGAAAACGACGCAGTGTGACTGACTTTATGGCCACAGACAGGAACCACGGAGCGAAAGCATGTGAGAAACCCAGCCCCGGCTGTGAGGACGCCTCCGAAGACCAGGCCTAGTGCGGCACCCGCTTACTGCTGCGTCAGGGGAGACGGCCCCCAGGGCTGGGAACCATGGCCGTGCGCCCTGGCTCCCCCCAGCCCCCCAAATCACACTGCAGCTTCCAGGCCAGGCAGCAGGCCAGAGGAAGATTACAGGTGGCTGAGGCCTGTCATCCCGGCACTTCGGGAGGCCGAGGCGGGCGGATCAGCAGGTGAGGAGTTGGAGACCAGCCTGGCCAACATGGTGAAGCCCCGTCTGTAGTAAAAATACAAAAAGTAGCCGGGTGTGGTGGCGGGTGCCTATAATCCCAGCTATTCAGGAGGCTGAGGCAGGAGAATTGCTTGAACCGGGGAGGTGGAGGCTGCAGTGAGCCGAGATCACGCCACTGCACTCCGGCCTGGAGCCACAGCAAGACTGTCTTAGAAAGAAAAAAAGCAATACAGAGCGCGGTGGGAGGGCAGGAAACGTGCCCACTGACGGACACGGCGCTGTCCACGCAGGAAACGCCAAAGACCCTGCTGAGCGCGTTTGCGTCTAGTCAGCGGATTTCCCGAAGGCGCAGAGCACAAGGTCGATAAACGTATTTCTAGATGCTGCCGACAGGTAACAGGAGACAGGAATCTCAAAAGGACCGTTTAGAACCCCAGGAAACCCACAAAACGCTCAAGTAGACACGTCACAACATCCGGCCGGGAGAAAGGAGAGGCCGTAACTACGGCTGACGGACGGCGCCCGTGGACCGGGCCACGCAGGGCGACGAAGCGGGCAGCTGGGCCCACGGCTCCGTCCACTCGGCAAGATCTCACTGAAAGTGCGGATTTTTTTTTTTTTTTTTTTTTGAGACGGAGTCTCGCTCTGTCGCCCAGGCTGCAGTGCGGTGCCGTGATCTTGGGTCACTGCCACCTCCGCCTCCGGGCGCAAACGGTGTTGCCGGCACGCTGTCGTAAAACGTTTAGTAGAGACGGTTTCGGCACGTCGGCCAGGCTGGTCTCCAACTCCCGACCTGAAGCGGTCCCGCCACCTCGGCTCCCAAAGTGCCGGCACTGCAGGCGTGGGCCCCCGCGCCGGCCTCCGCAGAACGTTTTGTAGAAGCAGCTCACTTTTATATAAAGGCAAAAAAACCCGCAGAGCCAGCACGGGTCGGAACAGCAAAGGACTGAGGGGCTCGGGACGGGATGGCGACAGTGGCCACGTCGCTCCCCACCCACGCCGGAGTCCAACACGCATTTCCACGGGGAGGACGGGCTGAGTCTAAAATTCTAAAACGGCCCCGACAGCCCCACGTGCCACCGGAGTCGCAGGCTTCTCCCCGCAGGAACGGACCGCACACGGCGTGGCTGCTGCCACCACGCCCAGGCCACCCCGTGGCTTTGCAGAGGTGGTGCTGGGACAGCTGGACACTCCGAGGACAACGGGAGCCTCCCTCCGACCTTCACACCCCACGGGAACGGTTACTCAACTGGACCTGAGACCCCAGTCAAAACAGCAAAACGTGGAGGGGAAATCTCTGGGTTTGTGTTGGGGAACGAGTTCTCAGAAAACACAGCACATGCTCAGCTGCAAAAGTCACACGCTAGTCAGCGCCACTCCCTCCACGTTCACAGCACCGCGCGGACACCACGTGAAGACGGCGAAGACACACGTCAGAAACTGCGGAAAACGTCAACGTCACAGATAAAGGGTCTGTGTCCTGAGAAAGCCTTCAACCCGGGGAGAAAGCAGTCGGCCCGGACGGCCTCCTGGGGCCTCCAAGGCTGGAAGGGGACAGGGGACCCAGAATGGCCTCAGGCCCGGGGGAGGCCGGCAGCCACCGACCCCGCAGCCCGCCCGGCAGGCGCCAGCCGTGGGCTGAGAACACACGTGCACAGGGAAACGCGTCTTCACTCGGCCTCGCTATTCCTCACCTGGTATGTGAAGCCTGAGAGCCAGGATCACCGAACTCCACACGGCTGTCCTCTCCTGTCACATCCCCCCACCCCTCCTCACTGACCCCGCATCCCCCGTGTCCCCCCTCACTGCCGTATGTGTCCCCTCCTCACTGCCCGTGTCCCCCCCTCACTGACCTCGTGTCTCCCCTCACCGCCCCATTTCCCCCCCACCGCCGTGTTCCTCCTCATCGCCCCCATCTTCCCCTCACTGCCGTCCCGTGTCACCCTTCACCGCCCCCCGTGTCCCTCCCCCCACCGCCCCCGTCCCCTGCAGGCACTCACCCGTCCTCCCAGGGCTCTCCCGCAGCCTCCTCGGCCACCAGGATGTCGTACTCCTCGGCCGCGTACTTCTCCCAGTCCGAGAGTTCGGAGCTGCTGCTGTCACTGTCCTGGAGGAAGCGCGCATGTGAGGGACACGCGTGTCGCAGCCCAGGCTGTCTGCCCGTCTGCTGAACACGAGGTTCTCGCACTGTGACACCAGGGCCTGCAGTGCTGGCCTGAGTCACAGAGTCAGAGAAAGGGGGAACCCTGGCCTAATCCCGCCTCACAGGGATCTCACCGGTCCGAGCCTCTCCCCAGGCGTCTTCCCCCAGGCTGTCCCCTACCTGGCCATCCTCCTCCCCCATGCCCCATTCTCTCCTACCCCACCTCTTCCCCTGTCTCTCCGGGCAGTCCTCCAGTCCCGCACCTCCCCCTGCCCGTCCCCTCTCCTAGGCCCTTCCCCCCCGCCCTCCCCCGCCCGTCCCCTCTCCCCCGGCCGCCCTGCTGCCTGTCCCCTCTCCCCCGGCCCTTCCCCCCCCCCCACCCGTCCTGTCCGTTACCAGTCCCCTCTCCCCGGGCCCTTCCAGCCGCCCCCGTCCGTCCCCTGTCCCCTGCCTGTCCCCTCTCCCTGGGTTCTTCCACTCCCCCCCGTCCGTCCCCTGTCCCCTCCCCGTCCCCTCTCCCCGGGTCCTTCCACTCCCCCCCGCCTCGCGCTGACCCTGAGCAGGGACAGCTGCTCTTTCTGCTCGTGGTCCAGGTACTTCTCGATGTTGAAGAACGTGTCGAAAAAGACGTGGGCGAGCTTGCAGCGCTTCAGGTCCTGCAGCGTGATCCTCCCTGCGGGGGCGGAGCGGGTCCGAGGCGTGAGCGCGGCCTCCCTTGCGGAGCCCGCGTGTGCTGCCCGTGGACGGTCACACGGGCTCCAGCTCCCAGGCAGCGCGTGGAACGTGAAGGGCGGACACGGGAGGCGGCCCTGGGCGGGACCGGCGCGGGAGAACGGTGCTGGGGTCACCTGCGCCCGAAGGATGCGTGGGCTGGGACGGGGAAAGGTGCGGGGAGGCGCGGACAACGGGGACCCCTGCATGTGAAATTACGGAGACCGGAGCTCCCGGCGCAGGTGGCACCAGAGAGCTTGCCCCCCGCCCCCCATACTGACAACCAGGGGGGCCACGCACAGGGCGGTGCGGCTGGCAGGGGCGTGACAGTAGGAAGGGGCGTGGCGGGGGAGGGGCGGGGCTGTGGGAGGGGCGTAGTGGAGGGAAGGGCGGGGCGGCAGGAGGGACGGGTCCGCAGGGAGGGGCGGGGCGGCCTCAGAACCATGTCCAAGTGAAAGCCCGGAGCTGGATCCCGAGACGCAGGGCAAAGCCAGGCAGCTGGGTGGGCACGCTCTGCTCTGCTTTAGAGGGCACTGGGTGGGGGTGCAGGAGGAGTTGGTGCAACGGGTGGGGTACAGTGGTGAGGGGAATAGACGGGTAAAGACTGCCTTGTGCGGCCTCAGCAGGAACCCGGCCCTTGGTCCCTCAGCCTGGTGCCCACGGCCCCTGTGAGCCCCGGCCCTGGGCTCTGCAGGTCACCGAAGGGGTGCCCACGTCCTCAGCACGACGTTCTGGCACCCCGACACCAGGGACCTGCGCCGCTGCCCTCCTCACAGTGGGCGTGGCCCTTTCCCAGGGTCCCTTCGCAGCAGGGACACTGCTCCCAGGGGGATGTCCTCATTCAGGCTCCTCCCCTCACCCTGGGCCCTCCCCGCTCACCGTCCCCCCACACCCGGACCCCCTCACCCCAGGCCGTCCCCGCTCACGCGGACCCCCTCATCCGTCCCCCCCCAACCCGGGCCGTCCACCCTCACCCCGGGCCGTCCCCCTTCATGCGGACCCCCTCATCCGTCCACCCCCACCCCGGGCCGCCCTCTAACCCGTCCACCCTCCCCCTGGCCTGTGCCCTCGCGCGGCGTCACCTTCGGTCCTCGGCTTGACGAGGTCCAGCATCTGGCAGAGGCAGTCCTGGAAGGGCAGGGCCTCGATGGCCATGCTGTCCAGCCTCCGGCACTGCTCCTCGTAGAAGTACTCCAGCTCGAACATGGACAGGGCGCCGTCCCCGTCCAGGTCCATGCACCGGAACCAGTACTCGATGCTGCGGCCCGAGAGCTGTGAGCGTCCCAGACCCCCGCCCCGGGCCCTCCTGGCACGCCCCTGCAGCCCCAGGCCCCGCAGCAGGCGTGCACACATCCACTCGCAGACGCATGTCACAGGCCAGGCTCCCAGCTCCTCCACCATTAGAGGAGCACGCTGTGGCGGGGACCCACCTGGTCGGCGTCTTCTTGTCTTCTTCCGAGATGAGAAACCACACGAAGTCGGCGTAGCTGATCTTGCCCTCCTTCTGCACTCTTCTGCCTCTAGATTGGAGGCCAGGATGGACAGACGAAGACGCCGTCAGGGAGGGCAGCACAGGCAGGGGGCCCCTGCCCACGTCCCCGGGCGAGAGGAGGCCCCAAGACCCAGCCTTCCTCCTGCTCCTCCAGGGGGGAGACAAAGGCCACGCGGCCACACGGCTTCCCCCAGGTCCAGGCGGGGTCCCCCCATCACTGCCACGGCCCCGGGTGCCCGCAACGACCCCTTCTCAGGGCTCACGGCGCCCGACAAAAACCCTGGCCTGGGCCATCCCCTTCCTCGGACCTCACGTGACAAAGGTTCTTGTGTCCCCCCGCCCCACGCGGGGGCAATGAGATGGCCCCGAGCCCTCACTCGGCAGTGGCCGACGTCAGGAGCCTGAGCCGCACGTACCGCGTGACCGCTCCCGAGAAGATCCTGTCGATCATCTTGGTGGAAATGGCTGCAAAGGAATTGGGGCTGATGAACAGCCCGCACGGGGCCTCGGCCATGATGCCACGACCCCCAGGGCCGCGCCTGGACGCCGCGCGGACCGAATGCCGGGAGGCGGCCTGAGTCTGGGACGGGCCTGGGGCCCCTACGCCCCTGCAGGCTCCTCACGGGTGCCCACCGCACTTTCCCGTCAAGCGGGGCCAGGCCCAGCATCAAGCCCACGGTGTGCAAAGCTGACTGCGGCTCAAAGAACAGTTTCTCAAGAGCGGAGCATTCACGCGTGCCTCAAAGGTTCTGCTTCTACACGGACAGTTCGATCACAAGAAGAAACACGTTTCAACCGAATGTCACAAGAGGCAAGAGTGAACGCACTGCGGCCGCCAGCCCTGGCGCTTGCTCTGTCCCAAGCCGGCCGTCCCTGAGGTCACCAGGGTCTCCGGGACGCATGGGGCCAAGATGCCCGCAGCTTCAGGCCGCGCCACGTGAGAAACAGCCCAGCCGGCCGCACCCGCCACCCTGCCCCAAGGCCCAGATTGGGCCCCACAGGAACAGAGAGACCGGCGGCCGGCACGCGTTCACAGGGGCACGAGCGCTGGGTTCTGGGCTGACTCCCAGCTGTGCGAGCGTTCGCACGGGCCACGCAGGGCGGCTCTGCGGGGCTGCGCTCCTTTCACAGCTAGTTACGGGGCTCAGGGCTTAGGTGTCTCCCTGAACTGCGTGAGGAACAGATCCGGGAAATGCTACGTCTGCTCAGGTGCGCATCCTACGCCGGCTGAGTGGGGTCCACCATGGCCACGTGGCCCAGGGCCAGCCGCGGAGACGCAGGTGGGCGGGGCTCACCCTCGGGGAACCACGCAAAACACGCAGGCGAGCTCAGAAATACTCTTCTTGTTAATAAGATTTTCTTCGGGGGTGGGGGAGGGAAGGAGACTTAAGAAAGCCACACAGGAATACGTCGGTTTTGGCTCCTGGAAGTCTCCGTGAGCCTGTGAGGGAAGGGTCTGCGCGCTCTCTCGGGTCCTAACGATGAAGACCTGCGACGATGGTGTCGCAAACGGGCGGCTGTCGGAGCCTCAGGACCAGCGGACCACACTGACCCTGTAGGCGCCAGCCGCCAGAGGTGTGGTGCAGGGACGCACGCCGGGACCCAGACACAAGGAGTGGCCTGGGGAAGGAGAGGCAGCTGCGGGCCCGGGAGGCCCGTGAGAGAAGGCGCTCGCTGTTTCCATGCTCCGCCTGCTCCTCTGCCCTGCGCACTGTGCTGGGTGTCCCCGCGCCCGCCCGCCCCTCGGCCCCACGCACCGTGGTCACTGCGCTCCGTGTCCCCGTGCCCTGCCCACCACTCTGCCCCACGAACTGTGGTCATTGCGCTCCGTGTCCCCGCGCCCCGCCCATCCCTCTGCCCCACGCACCATGGTCATTGCACTCGGTGTCCCCGCGCCCCGCCTGCCGCTCTGCCGCACGCACCGTGGTCATTGTGCCGCGCCAGGTCGTGCGCGTCGATGAGCAGGTCGTGGTCCGTGTCCAACTCCCAGAACTTGCAGTAAATGACGTAGAAGTGCTCGTAGGAGAAGAACTCGGTCAGCTGGTTGATGTCCGCCTCCTCCTCCAGCAGCGCTACGTTCTGCCAAAGGACACGGTGGGGGGGGGCCTGAGCGCGGGGCCTCCGAGGAGACGCCCCAAGGCCGGGTGCCTGCGGGCAGGAGGAAAGCTGGGGCGGAGGGCGGGATCACTCCGTGAGTGGTGGGGACTGGGCAGCTGTGGTGGGGGGTGCTCCCAGTGGGGGCAATTCCAGGTTGGGGAGCTCCAGCATGGAGGCAGCTTGCTAGGCGGGAGTGGGGGTGTGTAGTCCCAGGTCTACACTGGGACTGGGAGCCCTCCCAGGACCTGGGGAGGCGGAAGGGAGGGGGTGGGAGAGAAAAAGCGGAGGGAAGGGAGAAGACAGAGGGAGGGGAGGGGGAGAAGAGGGGAAAGAGGAGATGAAGGGGAGGGAGTGGGG
>NW_022437207.1:173680-175180 GCF_009761245.1 Sapajus apella
CCCCATACAGCAGACGTGTGCTCCCACTGAGTCTTCCCACAGAGCAGACATGTGCTCCCACCTGAGTCCTCCCACACAGCAGACGTGTGCTCCCACCTCCCTGAGTCCCCCACGGGGCAGACGTGTGCCCCACGCACCTCCCTGAGTCCTCCCACAGAGTGGCCTAGTGCACCCACACACCTCCCTGAGTCCTCCCACCTCCCGGAGTGCTCCCACCTCTCTGAGTCCTCCTAGAGGACCCACGCCCCCGCCCACCTCCCTGAGTCCCCCACGGAGCAGCGGGGACAGCCCCGTTTTTGTGGGCGCGCTGCCGTTTGTGTCGGGGGACAGATGTGAGGCTGCTGTGGGCTCCGGCGGCTTCAGAACCGCCCGGTGCTCGGACCTGCAGCTGCCAGCGTCACCCCGAGGGCGACGGCACCGTTGGTAGTTTGGGAATGTCTCAGCCTCCCGCGGGCGGGGCGTGGGGCCGGGGCGGTGCCGGCCGCGTGTGCCGGGGGCCTGGGTCGTGCTCCTGGCCGTCTGCAGAGGAGGCCGCGGTGGCTGCGCTGCGCTCCGGTTCTGTGGCACCCCCGCCCCGAGGACGGAGACGCACCCAGAGCCACCGCGGCCGTGGGCGCAGGGCAAAGTCCTCCTGCCCGTGCGTGGGTGGGGGGTGCCGGCCGCCGGGAGGGAGGGGCCACGTGCTGGGGCTGCGGGCGTCCAGGGAACTGGGGCGGAGCCGGGCAGGGTGGGGGCTCCAGCCCCGCGCGCCCATCCCTGGGTCCCAGGGGCGGCGGAGGCACCCTGCCAGGGACCTGCCGCTTCCTCCTGCGGCTCAGGGCTCCCCCATGCACGGCGGCCACTCCGGAAACACGCCCTGCCCTCCCCACCGTGCCGCAGCCCGGCGTGGGTGCAGCCACGGAACCGCCTCCCTCGGCGGCAGCTCCCGCGCTCGGCAGCGCTAGGAGGAGCCCCAGGTGCTCACCGTGGTGATGTACCGTGAGTGGAACTCAGACGCCTCCTTCAGGAACGACAGCCCCGGGTGCGTGTTCACCACGTCCTAACGGAGGGAAGACACAGGGCGCGGTGTGGATGCCGGACTCTCGTGAGCGGGGATGAGGGGTGCGGTGTAGACATGGCACCTCCCGTGAGAGATGAAGCGTGTGGTGTAGACGCGGGTGACGCGTGCGGTGTAGACGCGAGTGCGATGTGCGGTGTAGAGTCGGGTCTGGTGTGCTGTGTAGACGCAGGTGAGGAGTGTGGTGTAGACTCGGGTCTGGCGTGCCGTGTAGACACATGTACGATGTGCACTGTAGACTGGAATCTGGTGTGCCGTATAGACGTGGGTGAGGCGTGCGGTGTAGGCTCAGGTGAGGTGTGCGGTGTAAACGCGGTGAGGCGTCTGGTGTAGACGCGTGTGTGGTGTACACTCGGTCACTGTGCGGTGTAGACTCAGGTGAGGAGTGTGGTGTACACGCGGGTGAGGCGTGCGGTGTAGACTCGGGTGAGGAGTGCGGTGTA
>NW_022437207.1:175190-186586 GCF_009761245.1 Sapajus apella
ACGCGGGTGAGGCGTGCGGTGTAGACTCGGGTGAGGAGTGCGGTGTAGACGCGGGTGAGGCGTGCGGTGTAGACTCGGGTGAGGAGTGCGGTGTAGACGCGGTGAGGCGTCCAGTGTAGACTCGGGTGAGGTGTGCGGTGTAGGCTCGGTGCGTCGTGCGGTGTAGACGCGGTGAGGCGTGCGGTGTAGACGCGGGTGAGGTGTGTGCTGTAGGCTCGGTGCGTCGTGCGGTGTAGATTCGGATGCAGTGTGCGGTGTAGATTCGGGTGCGCTGTAGACTCCGGTGACGTGTGTGGTGTAGGCTCGGTGCATCGCGCAGTGTAGACTCGGGTGCGGTGTGCGCTGTAGACTCGGGTGATGTGTGCGGTGTAGACGCGGATGCGCTGTGCGGTGTAGACGCGGCTCTCACCTGCAAGAATGGCACGAAGTCCTCCTGCACCAGGTAGTTGCATCCGGGGCTCATGAGCAGGTGGACGAACTTGGCGGCATCGTCGTGGCAGTTGTGGAGGATTCTGGAAGGACAGGATGACTGGGCGCCCCCCGCACAGACGCAGGGTGCACGGCAGGGCAGGCGGCCACACACCACGGCCGGCCCGTGCCCAGGGGCGGGCTCCCCTCTCGCCGTGGCAGCCACGGGGGCCCCCGTCCCGGTGCCGTGTCCCCCCAGGGCCGCCTCCGCCCTCCTGGTGCGGCCCCTGCCCGGCCCGGGACTCACTTTCTCCACATGGCGACGAACTTGTGCACAGACACGGAGCCCGTGCGCTCCCCGCCGGCGCCGTAGAAGAGCGGCCCCTTCCAGTAGAGGGGGCAGCCGCAGGCCTGAGGCAGAGAGGGAGGGGGGCGGTCAGCAGGCACCGGCAGCTGCCTCCTGCGCCCACCTGACCCACGCGGCCCGCAGACCTCTGCTGCGGGGAAGAGCACTCCGCGGGGGTCTGCGGTCTGCACGCTCTGCGCGGACTCTGCTCCAGGCTTTGAGCTCAGTGACGACAGCTGAGCATGGGGGTGCTGTCACACAGTCCCCCCTACTGGAGGCCGTGCTCGGGCACCGTGACCGGGGCGGCTGCATCCTCAGCATGTGGAAAGCCGGCGGCACCTCCGAAGCACTGGTGCAAATGGCCACGTCGGCCGGACACTGCGTGGAATGTGACAGTGGCAGACACGTCCCATGGAGTGTCTGCGCACGCCCACAGCAGTGACCGTGGCAGGTCCTCAGCCGCACACACACGTGTGAGGAAGGAAAGTTTAAAATCCGTCATGCACACTTCCCCCAAAGTCACACACACGGCAGAGACGGAAGGGGAACTACGGGGAGAATCACCACAATCAAAACTCGGCGACAGGAAATATTGCTTGAACGTTAACCCTGGCCGGGCGCGGGGGCTCACGCCTGTCGTCCCAGCACTTTGGGGGGCCGAGGCAGGCGGATCACGTGAGGCCAGGAGTTCGAGACCAGCCTGGCCGACATGGAGAGCCCCCGACTCTACTAAAAATCCAACACCTAGCTGGGTGTGGCACTGCACGGCTGGAATCCCAGCGGCTCGGGAGGCTGAGGCACGAGAATCACTTGATCCCCGGAGGCGGACGCTGCGGTGAACTCCGGCCTGAGCGACAGAGACTCCATGTTAAAACAAAAAGAAAGAAAACAGAAACGAGCCACGTCAGCTGCAACCACAGATCCTGCAAATACCAGCGAGTCCGTGGACGGTCACGGATCCCTTCCTGCCTGTTCCTAGGACGATGGTGAAACACGCTCCCGGATTAGCACTTGGAGCCAAAGGAGAAACGAGAGAAAATCTGAAAGGGCTGTTTCTGCCAGAAACTGAGGCCACAATTTGGAACCTTCCCACGAGGAAAACCGCAGCCCACAGGCTGCTCCCGTGAGTGCTACAAACGCTGAAGGAAGGAAGGACACACGAGTTCCCCCGGAGATAACACGCGGGCGTCCGAGGCGGGCACAGGCTGGACACCGTCAGGGACCCCGAAGTCAGAGGCCGGTGATCACCCCGCAGCGGAGGCAGAAATCCTGCACGGACACACGCCGGCAAGTCCAACTGGGGCATAATTTACAGGTCACAAGCGTGGGACAGACCAGGAAACCACACACAGAAGGGACACGCTTATTCTAATCAAGGGTGCGATGTCCTGAACGCATGCTCCCCAAGAGTCACGCGCTGAGATCCTCTCCCCAGGTCGATGGCGTCGGGAGGTGGGGCCTCGTGAAGCGGATGAGCACCCTTCTCTAAGGGACCCCCGGGAGCACCCTCAGCCCCTCCGCCCTGTGTGGACTCGGCGAGACGGCACCGTCTGTGACCCAGGCAGCAGGTCCGCCCCACCCTGCCCCCCGTGACCTTCCAGCCTCCAGAGCTGTGAGCAATGAATGCCTGCCGGGCCGTGGTGACGGAGAGAGACCCTGTCCCTAAAATAAATAAATAAATAAATATAATACAAATGATGATCTATCAAGACCATTAAAAGAAAAATCAACCGAAGGAAAGACGCAAGAAAAATGGCACGCGGTGTCTACAAAGCAAACCACAGGGCACGGCTCGGTGAGATCCAAGATGGCAGAAGCGTGCTGAGGCCGACTCCCAGCGGGTCTGCGGACGGGCACTCCCTCCAGGCCACTGCCGACCTCCCGACCAACGCGACGCCCGTCAACAGGCGCCGAGCCTCGCTGCTTTGCGGTGTTTACGCACCGACAAGCTTGTGTTAAACCTTCTAAGGGCAGACACAACAATTCAGGGGGACGCCGGCTGATGGTGTAAGTCCGGCCGTTTCCAGCCCTTCCCACAAAGTCGGAGTGATGGAGACGGCAGTGTGTCCATCAGCTGCCGCCGGACTGACAGGAAGGCAAGGGGAGTTACCTGCAAACTCATTAGCTCACGATTTAAAAAAAAATCTGCAGTAAATGGAGATGATCAACTCTAAAAATGCAAAGATACAAAGGAAAGCAGCTTTTCCTGAATGTTACCAAATCGCTATCGTAGGGGGAATAAAACCTTAGGTAATGTGATTTCACTTTTGTTTTCTCTTTTGAGACGGGGTCTTGCTCTGTGGCCCAGGCTGGAGCGCAGTGGTGGGATCTTGGCTCACCGCAGCCTCTGCCTCCCGGGTTCAAGCAATTCTCCTGCCTCAACCTCCCGAGTAGCTGGGACCACAGGCGCCCGCCACCACGCCCGGCTAATTTTGGTGCTTTTAGTAGAGACAGGGTTTCACCATGTTGGCCAGGCTGGTGTTGATCTCCTGACCTCGTGATCCGCCCGCCTCAGCCTCCCACAGTGCTGGGATGACAGGCGTGAGTCACCTCGCCCGGCTGATGTGACTTTTAAAAGCGTTTTCCTGATGGACACACAGAAAGACGCAGTCCTTGTGGGGCCAGGTGACACAGCGGCATGCCCACCCCCACACGGCGAGGACAGGGAACGAGGCCAGCAGCCGTGACGGCCCCTTCCGCCCCTCCGCACACGGAGACAGCCCTGGGCCTCCTCCCCGTGGCTGTGGTTCCCCTTTCCCAGGCCACAGAACGGGAGCCTGCCCTCTGTGGACTTTGAGGCCTGGCTTCCCTCGCTCAGCCACGCGTCTGGGACTCAGGCACGCTGCTGTGTGTGGACCGTCTGCTCCAGGGCTGAGGAATCCTATTCCCGTCCGGCTCTGCTGACCTCCGGGGAGCGCCTGAAGCAGGAAACGCCACCGGTCCCCAAGCCCACACTGCAGTGCTTCGGGGACGCTCGCGAGCAGGGCAGAGTCCTGAGCATGTACACGGGCACGGAACCAGTGGAAAACGTGCAGAAATGCAGCGTGTGAAAATGCCACCCAGCAGGGTGAGCACACGGTGTCACAGACCCGCAGGGGCCTTCATGTGGGGCCAGCGCTGGGTCCCCGCTCTGCCCCCCACCCGAATCTCCGGCTGAACTGTGATGCTGAGTGCCGGGGAGGGGCTGCTGGGAGGTGACAGGGTCCTGGGTGGGCCTCCCCCTTGCTGCTGTCATGGCAGTGAGTTCTCGTGAGACCCAACGGTTTAAAAGCGGTGGCCGTGCCCGCTCTGTGCGCCCTCTGTCCTGCTGGCTGTGCAGAAGCGGCCTGCCTCCCCGCCGCCTTCCTCTGTGGTTGGCAGCTTCCCGAGCCACGCCTTCTTTTACGCCTGTGGAACTGAGTCAAACCTGTGTTCTTGATAAGTTTTTTTTTTGGTCACCCAGGCTGGAGCGCAGCGGCGCGATCTCACCTCACCGCAACCTCCGCCTCCCAGGTTCAAGAGAGTCTCCTGCCTCGGCCCCCGGAGTAGCTGGGATTACAAGCACGCGCCACCACGCCTGGCTACCTTTTGGACGTTTAGTAGAGATGGGGTTTCGCCACGTTGGTCAGGCTGGTCTTGAACTCCTGACCTCATGATCTGCCTGCCTCAGCCTGCCGAAGCGCTGGGATGACAGGCGTGAGCCAGCGTGCCCGGCCTCAGGTAGTTCTTCATGGCGGTGTGAGAACAGACTCACACAACCGTTTCCCAAGGCATCTGCAGACCCAGAGTCAACCCTGGCTAACGGAGAAGGACGGAAGTGAGTGCGTGCCTCCGGCCCACGGCAGAATTAAATCACAAAACACCACAAAGGGACGTCTGGACAACCTCCAGATCGCAAACACAGAATGACGCGCTGGCACAGCAGAAGCCGGAATCCGGCCGGCACGGAACAAACACAAAGCACGGTGCGTGGACGTGGACTAGCCCGCAGTGTGCCACGGCGGAGGCGGTGCGGAGGGCACGGCGCACACACGGGGAACGCGGAAGGGCCCGTGGCCACGGCTGCCATGGCAGAACCTGCTGTAACAACACCCCGGACCCCGGCGTGAGCAGAGGACAGGCAGAGATCGGAAGTCAACGCAGCAGAACATCGTCACTGAAAATCACTAAAACTAAAAGCTGCAACTTGAGAGAGAAAAACAAAGAAAATAAAAAACTCAGACAGAGACGACCAAGCTGACTCATGACGGTACGCACGGGCCGGGCGTGGTGGCCCACTCCTGTAATCCCAGCACTCTGGGGGGCCGAGGCAAGTGGATCAATTGAGGTCACGAGTTCGAGACTAGCCTGGCCCAACATGGCAAAATCCCATCTGTACTAAAAACACAAAAATTAGCCGGGCGTGGTGGCGGGCGCCTGTAATCCCAGCTACCCGGGAGGCCGAGGCAGGAGGATCGCTGGAACCTGGGAAATGGAGGCTGTGGTGAGCCAAGACCAAGCCACTGCACTGCACGCTGCGTGACAGAGCGAGACGTGGTCTGGACGGCGTGTCTCTAGTCAACAATTCCAACTGCAGTTAAAAAAAAACCTTCCCACAGAGAAAAGTGCCCCCAGTGGCTTAACTGGTGAATTCTACGAAACACTCTAATAAAAATGACACTCATTCTAAACAGAAGTCTTCAGAAAGCCAATACTAAGGGACGTTTCCCCAGCGACTCCCCGAGGCCACTATCCCCCAGATGCCGAACCAGAGCAAGCCGTCGTAGGAAAAGCAGGCTGCAGGCCGGTCCGTCATGAGCACAGATGCGACCCCTGCAAGGCCTGGTGGTGTGGGCCCCACACGGGAGCGGCGTGACGCGGCGTGGAGACACAGGGATGGGGTCACCCGAACACCGGGGCTGCCTTAACACTCACACGTCCATCAGGCCAAGACCAGTCCTTCATAAGCACACACACAACCCCTGCATGCCTGGCAGTGTGGGCCCCACACAGGAGCGGCGTGACGCGGCGTGGAGACGCAGGGATGGGGTCACCCCAACTCCAGGGCGGCCTTCACAACCCGACGCCCGTCAGGTCCATTCACCTGTACAGGACCACAGAGAAATCTCAGTGCCACCTCAGTGCACGCAGAAATACACGTCTACAATCCTGGACAAACTTCAACGCACATTTGTAATTTCAAAAGGTGAAAATGAGGGCCGGGTGCGGGAACTCACACAGGGCCGTCCACACACGCTGACGGACACACACACACACAGGGCGGTCCACACACGCCGAGGGAAACACACACACACACACACACACACACACACACACACACACACTGCCATCCACACATGCCGAGGGACACACACACGCGGTGCCGTCCACACACGCTGACGGACACACATACATAGTGCCGTCCACACACACTGAGGGACACACACACACACAGCGCCGTCCACACACGCTGACAGACACACACATACACAGCGCCGTCCACACACGCTGACGGACACACACACACGGTTATCCACACATGCTGACAGACACACAGACGCATGGCAGGAGCAGGTGAGGACCCCACACAGGACGGGGACACCCAGGGCAGGAGCAGGTGAGGACCCCACACAGGACCGGGACACCCAGGGCAGGAGCAGGTGAGGACCCCACATAACGTAAGGAGTCAGCCCGGGCCGGAGCAGTGTCTCACGCCCGTAATCCCAGCACTTTGGGAGGCTGAGGCGGGTGGATCACGAGAGCATTAGTTCGAGACCAGCCTGGCCAACATGGTGAAAACCCGTCTCTACTATAAATGCAAAGATGAGCCGTGCGTGCTGGTGGGCACCTGCAGTCCCAGCTACTTGGGAGGCTGAGGCAGGAGAATCGCCTGCACCCGGGAGGTGGACGTTGCAGTGAGCCGAGATCACGCCACCGCACTGCAGCCTGGAAACAAAGTAGGCTTCGTATCAAAAAAAATAAAAAGGCACGGCAGTAACTACTTTTGGCAAGTTTTTACTAAAAGATAAACCAGAAACCTTCATGTTTCTGGTATTTTAAATTACAGCTCATTGGGTAAATATTAGTTTTTTTCATTCACTACATGTTTGCATCCAACCCTTAGAGTTTCTGATATGTCAACAAAAATCATGACAGAAGGATCGTCATTTTCCCCGTAAGAAGGCTTTGCATGGGTGCGGCACATGCGGTCCTTCCACGGCCCACAGTATGTGCAAGACGGGGACCCCTCCAGGAATGTGGAGTGACTTAGAAAGAATGCCCAAGTGTGAAGGAACCTGCTAGTTTTTCTCTAAGAAATGCAGGAAGTGTGCATGTACACACTCACACACATACCTGTATGAACCTGCTCATGTTAAAATCTAGGGAAAATCACACGGCAAACCAAAGCCGTGGAAACTGTTGCCTATGGTGAGAATCGGCACACACAGGCACAGAACGTGGACCGAGCTGACGTGTCTGGTCTGTTATGTTCACTTTGTAACCACGGAGGTTTTTACATATTTATAAAACAGAACATTTTAAAGTACTTTAAAGAGGCAATCCCTGGTAGAAAAGGGGGGCACTTCCCAACGTGTTCTTTGAGACCTGCATTTCTCTAAAAGCAAAACCAGGGGAAGGACTCACAAGAAAGCAGCCAACCAGTGTCTTCTCTGTGAATCCAGCTGCAAAAAGTATCGGAATCCAGGGACATATAAAAGAGATGAGACACGGCGACCACGTGGGATTTATGCCAGGAATGCAAGGCTGGTTTAACACCCCAAACCCACCCATTTAATACATTATATTCATAGGTTAAAAAAACAAAAACCCGGCCAAGCTTAGTAGATCACACGTGTCATCCCAGCACTTTGGGACGCCTAGGTGGGCACATCACAAGGTCAAGAGATCAAGATTATCCTGCCCAACATGGTGAAAGCCCGTCTCTACTAAAAATGCAAAAATTAGCCGCGTGTGGTGGCAGGTGCCTGTAATCCCAGCTACTCGGGAGGCTGAGGCAGGAGAATCGCTTGAACCCAGGAGGCGGAGGCTGCAGTGAGCTGAGATCTCACCACTGCTCTCTGGACATCATGACAGAGCGAGACTCTCTCTCAAACAAAAAACAAAACAAAACAAAAAGCCAGCCGGGCGCAGTGGCTCACGCCTGTAATCCCAGCACTTTGGGAAGCTGAGGGGGGCGGATCACCTGCGGTCGGGAGTTTGAGATCAGCCTGGCCAACATGGAGAAACCCCGTCTCTACTAAAAATACAAAAAAAATTTATCCGGGCATGGTGGTGCACGCCTGTAGTCCCAGCCACTTGGCAGGCTGAGGCAGGGGAATCGCTTGCACCTGGCAGGTAAAGGTTGCAGTGAGCCGAGATCGTGCCACTGCACTCCGGCCTGGGTGACAGAGTGAGACTCGGTCCCACAACAAACAAACAAACCCAAAAAACAAAAACCGGTCATCTCACCGATTTAGAAAAACCATTTGACAAAATTCAACATTCAATCTTGATGAGAACCGCTAACAAACCAGGATACGTTTCACAAGTTTTTGCAAGCGGATCGATGGTTTCAACCGAAATCCGCTGCTGGTCAAAGGTGAAAGGCGGGTGGTCTCCCCCAAGGGCAGAACAGGACGAGGCTGCCCACTGTTCCACTTCTATTCAACACCGCACTGCAGGTTCTAACCACAGTGGCCAGGCAGGAAGAGAAATTAAAGACGAGCACACCGGGAAGGAACTAAAACTGTATCTACTTATAGGTGACAGGGTCTCGTGCCCACTAAGAAACCACTAGAACTAGTCCGGGCGCAGGGGCTCAGGCCTGCCATCCCAGCACTTTGGGAGGTCGAGGTGGGCAGATCACCTGAGGTCTGGAGTTCGAGACCAGTCCGACCGACATGGAAAAACCCCGTCTCTACCAAAAATACAAAAAAATTTAGCCAGGCCTGGTGGCGCGTGCCTGTAGTCCCAGCTACTCGGGAGGCTGAGGCAGGAGAACCGCTTGAACCCAGGAGGCGGAGGTTGCAGTGAGCTGAGATCCCGCCACTGCACTCCAGCCTGGGCGACAGAGCGAAAATCCAGCTCAAGAAAAAACCGAAAAAACTATTGGAGCTAATTTTCAGAAGAATTGCAAGATAAAGGATCGATACAGAAAAATGAATTGTATTTCTACATAGTTCCGGTGGCAATCCTGAAATAAAATTTGGAGAACAATTCCATTTACAACAGCATGAAAAGTAAGAAAGCACTTTGGTGACAATTTAATAGCAGTGTAAGGCATTACACTTTGGAAACTGTCAGACACTTCTGAAGGAAGTTAAAGAAGGTGTGAATAAATGGAAAGAGACCCCAGGCGTGCGAGTCGGAGCCTCAATAGTCCTAGCTTGGCAGCAGTTCCTGAAACTGGTCTACGAATTGTCCAGCCTCTAAGAATACGGGGACGCAAGTCCTTGTGGAAACGAACAAGCGACCCTAAACTTTGTATGTAATTGCACGTGATCCCCAAAAGCCGAAGCAGTCCTGAGGAGAAGAAGAAAATGGGAAGACTCACTTTCCCTGCTTCAAAACTTCACACAAGCAACCGCAGTGAAGGCAGTGCGGTGCGGGCAGGGCCAGGACGTGGATGGGTGAAACGGGGTCCAACTGCACCCCAAACCCTCGACTGTGTCCGACGGACGCCTGGCCTGCGTGCAGACCTCTCCATGGGGGAAGGAGAGTCTCTTCGGCAAACGCCGCTGAGACCCCTGGATGTCCGCGTGTGGAACCTTGAGGTGGGCCCCGGTGTCACAAAAATTAACTCAAAACGCATCGCAGACAAATGGGAGAGCTGAAACTAGACTCCTCTTAGGAAACAAAAAGAGGAGCTTGGAAAAATACGGAGAACACCTGCACAGGTTATCCGAGAAGGGATTTGTACTCAGAATACATCCACAATGTGGCCGGGTGTCGTGGCTCACGCCCGTAATTCCAGCACTTTGGGAGGCCAAGGGGGGAAGAGCTTGACCTTGAGACCAGCTCGGGGAACACAGTGAGACCCCGTCTGCACAAAAAATACAAAAAGTTAGCCAGGCATGGGGGTGCATGCCTGCAGTCACGGCTACTGGGAGGGCCGCGCTGGGGGAATCACCTGAGCCCTGGGGGTGGAGGCTGCAGTGAGCTGAGATCGTACCATTGCACTCCAGCCTGGGTGACAGACGGAGACCCTGTGTGAAAAGGGAACCCAAAAACAGAATGAGAAAATGGGAGACAATCCAATTTAAAACAGGGTAAGCAGCTGAACACACATCTGTGTCTAGAGAGGTACGTGCAGCCAAGAAGTACATGAAAACACAGTCAACATCATGAGACACGAGGGAAGTACACATGAGGACCACTGTGGACACAACAGCACAGTCACCAGGCCACGACGTCCACAGCCAGGGACAGCGAGACCCCAGTGCACGGTCACCGGGCCACGACGTCCACAGGCGGGGACAGCGAGGCCCCAGTGCACGGTCACCGGGCCACGACGTCCACAGCCGGGGACAGCGAGGCCCCAGTGCACGGTCACCGGGCCACGACGTCCACAGCCGGGGACAGCGAGGCCCCAGTGCACGGTCACCGGGCCATGACGTCCACAGCCAGGGACAGTGAAACACCTCAGCATGGTCACCAGGCTATGATGTCCACAGCCAGGGGACAGTGAGACCCACCTTGGTCTCTCCACCCCATCCTGACATGCCCACGGCACCCACCTTGGTCTCTCCACCGCACCCTCACATGCCCGCAGTATCACTTCGGCCTCTCCACAGCACCCTCGCACCAACATGGCACCCACTTCGTCTTTCAGCCCCAGCCTCACATGCCCACAGCACCACGTCGCCCGCTCCACGTCACCCTCACGCCCACGGCACCACGTCGGCCGCTCCATCTCACCCTCACGCCCGCGGCACCCCGACGACCTTTCCGCATTCCGCGTGTGTGACACGCACCTTAGCCACCAGGCCCATGTCGTCCATGCTGGCCCTCTCCTGGGGGAACTGGGCGAAGGTGCCCTCGATCTTGCTGATGACGGCGTCCACGTTGACGGAGTCCTGCGGGCGTCCTCTGGGGAAGTAGAAGGTCGGAATGCTTTGGCTCGTGGCCGGGGGCAGAGGTTCCTGCTTCAGCGTCTGGACCTGATGAGTCGACAGATGCACTCGGTTAGAAGCTGGGAGCCACCGACACCTCCTCCACCCGGACACGGGACCAACAGCAAGGGCCTCTCTGGGGCCCATGGCGCCGAGGCCAGCTGCCCTCAACCAGGACAGGGAAAGTCACCGTGGGGGGGCCACACACTTGATCCACCGTGGAGGCCACCTCAGCCCAGCCATGGGGGATACTCACACCCCCACTGCACGGACACGTCCACCCGGCCATGGGGACACTCACCCACTGCAGGGATATGTCCACCTGGCCATGGGGACACTCACACACCCACTGCAGGGATATGTCCACCTGGCCATGGGGACACTCACACACCCACTGCAGGCACACGTCCACCTGGCCATGGGGACACTCACACACCCACTGCAGGGACACGTCCACCTGGCCATGGGGACACTCACACCCCCACTGCAGGGATATGTCCACCTGGCCATGGGGACACTCACACACCCACTGCAGGGACACGTCCACCCGGCCATGGGGACACTCACCCACT
>NW_022437207.1:186596-195966 GCF_009761245.1 Sapajus apella
GGACACGTCCACCCGGCCATGGGGACACTCACCCACTGCAGGGACACCTCCGTCCGGGGGGCTACCTGATGGCAACAGGGACCCCACAGTGGGTCGCTGCTGCACACTGAGTACCCACCACACCTGACAGGGCAGGGGAGCAACCCCGCTGCCTGAGACACCCACGAGGGCCCGCTCCCGATTCTCACGGGCCACATCATTGACCTCACACCTGGCAGGGGCCTGGGGACAAGGGCAGCCCCACGCCTCAGACGCCTGAGAGTTCGGCCAGGATGCGTCCCCGATTCCCACGGGCCACACCAGTGACCTCACACCTGGCAGGGGCCTGGGGACAAGAGCAGCCCCACGCCTCAGACGCCTGAGCGCAGGGACACGGCAAGGCGCAGCCCTGCCCCTGGAGCCCGGCTGACTCCCATCCTGAGAGGCAGATGCAGAGTGGGCACCCACACAGGCAGGAGAGGGGGTTGAGCAGCAGGTACTGCTGTGGACACAAGCCTCAGCCCCTCAGGCAGTGCAGAGCCCATGCCACGGGCTCCTGGGGACGCTCAGCACCAGCCTTCCCTCGACCAGAGCATCCACAGGAGCCAGACCACTCGCTCAAGAGTCTCCTGCTTCTATCTCCACAAAACCTGTGAGCTGAATGTTTACTGTCACCCTGTGATACTAAGACACCGAGAAAAACAGTCAACGACACCAACAACCACACGGTGCCGTCCTCCACCAACTACCCAGGGACGGGGCTGCGTCCTCCTCCTCCTCCTCCAACTACCCAGGGATGGGGCTGCGTCCTCCTCCTCCTCCTCCTCCTCCTCCTCCTCCTCCTCCTCCTCCTCCAACTACCCAGGGACGGGGCTGCGTCCTCCTCCTCCTCCTCCTCCTCCTCCTCCAACTACCCAGGGACGGGGCTGCGTCCCCCTCCTCCTCCTCCTCCTCCTCCTCCTCCTCCTCCTCCTCCACCAACTACCCAGGGACCAGGCTGCGTCCTCCTCCACCAACTCTCACGGAGGAGAGGTCCGGGGAGGAAGGCCCAGAGCCAACGGACCACACGTCAGCGTCTTTGGGCTCAGAATCCTGACTCCCTGATCAATGCAGGACTGGGTCCCAGCTGCAGTGTCCTCACAGAGCAAAGAAACCCCCACCCTGCTGCTCCCACGGTCCCTCAGGCCAGGTCACAAGGGTCCCACAGACAGCACCCCCACCCCGTCCCCACCCTGCTGTCCCCCCGGGACCCTTGCCCAAGGTAACACTCGGCCGGTTTTTCTCTGATCCCATCTAGGAGGAGCAGGGTCGCCTCCGTGACCTGGCGCACAGCAGGCTCCCACAGTAGGCGCCGACTGAATGCCGGTTCCGCAGAGCTTTACCTGACGGGCACACCCTTCCCCGTGATTCAGAACGTGACCTCGGTGATCTGGGGTCCCTGCGTCTCCCTGAATCCACCATGCGTCCCCGTGGCAGCAGCCTTCTGGTGTGTGGCTGCGGAGGTCCCACCGCGGAGCCTTCCGCTCTCCCCCTTCACAACGCTGCGTCCACACAGCTCTGCTGTTTGGGTTACGGAATTGGCCCTGTGGCTATCCCGCAATGCGCTCTCGGGCTCCTGGTTTTGCCAATGTAATGACCTGGGCACAGCGACCAACCCTCTTGCTGAAAACTGACAAGAGCACTGGACAGCATGTTTCACAGGCATCTTCTAGACAGCCGCATCTGCAGGCGGGCAGGAAAGTGCAATACCTCAGGCCACAGGTGCCCGGGGGGAGGGGGCAGGGAGGCCTGGGAGGAGGGGTACGGGGAGGCCCGGGAGAAGGGATCCGGGGAGGCCCGGGAGGAGGGGCACAGGGACACCCCGGAGGAGGGATCTGCGGACACCCGGGAGGAGGGTCGGGCAGGCCAGGGAGGAGGGTCAGGGAGGCCTGGGAGGAGGGGTACGGGGAGGCCCAGGAGGAGGGGGCAGGGAGGCCCGGGAGGTGGGATCCCGGGAAGCCCATGGACCCTGTACAGGCTCTGCCTTCAGATGTGTGGACCGAGCGGGCTCCCCGAAATATGTCACAGTCTTGCAGAGCTCTGGGGAATAGGAGGTAAAACCCAGGGTCCTCGGAGGAAGCTGCATCCAGTAAACCTCCCAGAACGCTCCACCTTCCCTGAGAAAAACAAACTGGCAATAAAGCTCCCCCACACCTCAGGCCCCGGGAATGAAGGGAAGACTGTGGCCCTTGCCTGGAGCTGCAGGTAGCAGACGGGCAGAGTGGCATTCTCCCGAGAACTTAAGAGAACTCACGGCGGCCGCCGGCTCTCCTGCAGGGCTGCCAGTCTAACTCACGTCACCACGATGGCGAGAAAGGCCTCACACAGCCGGGCACGCTGGAGGCTGAGGCGGGCAGACTGCCTGACCTCGGGGGTTTGAAACCAGCGTGGGCAACAAAGCAAAACCTCATCTCTACTAAAAAAAAAAAAAAAAAAAAAAGACAAAAAATTACGTCGGTGTGGTGGCACGTGCCTGTAATCCCAGCTACTCCAGAGGCTGAGGCAGGAGAATCGATGGAACCCAAGAGGCAGAGATTGTGGTGACCCAAGACTGTGCCACTGCACTCCAGCCTGGGCAACAAGAGCGCAACTCGGCCGGGCGTGGGGTCCCCTGCCTGTAATCCCAGCACTCTGGGAGGCTGAGGCGGGCAGATCGAGAGGTCAGGAGGTTGAGAACAAACGCTGTCTTTAGTAAAAATACAAAAATCAGCCGGACGCGGTGGCAGGTGTCTGTAATCCCAGCTACTCGGAGGCTGAGACAGAAGAATCACTTGAACCCGGGGGGATGGACAGTGAGGTGAGCTGAGGTCACATCACTGCACTCCAGCCTGGGTGACAGAGGGAGCCTCCGTCTCAAAAAGCAAAACTGTCTCAAAACAAAACTAACAAAAGAAAGAAATGAGAACATTGAAACTACGAGAAAAAAACAAGTAAAAACACACCGACACGTCAATTGTAGAAATTAAAACAGGTGAGCAGAAAACGCACTTGGAGGGGCCACGGAGCGGACTTGACGGCATGGGAGAAAGCGGTTCACAAAGTCTTCACCCTGCAGCCCTAAGAGCTGGAGACAGTCGCCGGGGCCTGAGGCTCCCCTGAGCCCCAGCAGAAGAGCCCCCACTCCTTCACAACCAGCAAGGAAACTGCAGCCTCCAAAACAGACAAAATACAGCCAACAGCTAAAAACAGGGGTGCCCAGCCGGGCGCCGTGGCTCACGCCCGTCATCCCAGCACTTTGGGAGGCCCAGGAGGACAGATCACCTGAGGTCAGGAGTTTGAGACCAGCCTGGCCAAGATGGCGAAACCGCGTCTCTAGTAAAAATGCGGAACTTGGCCGGGTGTGGTGGTGGGTGCCTGTAGTCCCAGCTCTTCGGGAGGCTGAGGCAGGAGAATCGCAGGAACCCGGGAGGCGGAGGTGGCAGTGAGCCGTGATCGCGCCACTGCACTTCAGGCTGGGGGACAGAGCGAGACTCCGTCTTAAAAAAAAAAAAAAAATGAGATGAACACTTGGACATTTTTACAGGAAAATTTACAGAGAAGACACATGCCCGCGACAGACAGGGAAGCAACAGCTCAGGAGACAAGGCAAGGCCTCGCAAACGGAAGGTCGGAATTGGAAGAAGAGGCGGAGAGCAGACCAGGTCACAGTGACGAGCGGCAGAAGCTAAGCAGGCTGAACACAGAGATCAATGATCGCAACTACGTTAATCCTCAAAAGTCTCAATGTGACAGCAGCGTTATCAGTGCCACGATGACTTGAACGCGTGTGTGACGGTTTGTGAAAAGATACCGATCAGTGTCGGGCTTTGAAAAATGTATGAGTTGGCACTGCTTTCTTTTTTTCTTTTTTCCTAAGAGACGGGGTCTCACTATGTTGCCCAGGCTGGCCTTGAACTCCTGGCCACCAGCGGCTCTCCTGCCTCAGCCTCCCACAGTGCTGGGATCACAGGTGTGAGGTACAGTGTCCGGCCTGCGGCTGACATTTGTAGGGTAAACAGTGAGCTACTAGAAAGGTCGTACTGCCATCGACAGGAAAGGAACAGAGACGCAGGAGGAGACAGTGAGAGCCATCACACGGAGGGGCAGGTGGCCTCAACGCCAGTGACCACGTGCTCCAGTTACAAGATGGGGGCCCAGCCACAGGAAGAAAACAGCCTCCACGTGTACAGAGAGCGTTAAGACAGAGGCCTTCAGGGAACCACGTGCTCGTGTACGGAGACACGTGAGACAGGGTCTCTTTCAACAATGACGTGAGGCTGGGCGAGGTGGCTCACGCCTATAATGCCGGCACTTTGGGAGGCCCAGGAGGGTGGATCACTTGAGGTCAGGAGTTTGAAACCAGCCTGGTCAACATGCTGACAGATGCAGCAGACTTCAGTGAACTACGCAGTCAGGTCGTAAGACGGAGACCTGACTGCAGGAACACAGTGGCCGTGGGACATGCACAAGCCTTAAGGATCTGGAAGCTGCACGCTTGTTTTCCAGATGGAAAATGATACAGCAGGCCGACGGTAAAGAGAGCACGCATGTTGCTGTGTTAACATCCGTGAGGTCGGCACAACGTGACGGACAGATGTGGACACAGAGAGGCCACCACAGAACGCTGAAGCGGTGGGTCACGGGAGGACAGAAACAGTCCACAGGGGTGACTGTACCCGTGCCTGACAACGCAGCCTTAGCGCTCATCAAGTAAATACCACTGGACACGCAGTCAGCATGCCAGGGAAGGTGGAGCCCCCCCACCCCGGGCAGTGACGAGGGGGAGCCGGCACACCTGCCCTGGGCACACACGGGTGGAAGCTGAGCCCACCCACTCTGGGCAGTGACAGGGGGAAGCTGGGCCCACCCATCCCGGGCACGAATAGAGGAGAGGCGGAACAAGAAACAGCCCAGGCACCCCAAGCTCGCGGGCCCGGGAGATTTACAAGTTTAATCTCCGGGACATAAATAGAAGCGGCCCCAGAACAGCTGCAGAGCACACATTCCTTTCAACACACACAGGGCGCTTGGGCAGCGGCCACGTCTCGGGTGGCAGCAGGTCTCCCTGGGCTCCGAAGCCATCGCCGAGAAGGCGGCCCGCCCCGAACAGAGCCGCTGGGCCAGGCGTCAGCCACAAACACAGAAGGAGGCGCAACAGCTGCATGCGCGTGGAAGAAGAATTCTGAAGTCAGCCGCCTCCTCGCTACGAAAGACAGACCGACCGGAGGGGCGCCTGGTCCCGGCCAGGCACGGTCCATCCTCCTCAGGGCCGCACCTACAAGGCGCTTGGTAAAGCACCTGTCACGCAGGGCACGCCGACAGAGGCGACACCCTGCCTCCCAGAGAGCTATTTCTGTTGAGGGCACCGGGAAGGCTGCTCCTGACTCACTGCAGTTCCACAGTCGCAGATACGGCTCTGACCCTTCCAGGGCACAGCACGGTTAGCAAAGCACGTGCACGTACCCGCGAACACAAAGCCTCAGCCTGACACGGACGCGGCCTGTTTCTGCGCAGAAGTGCGTGCGTGTCAGGGTGCAGGTAAGTTCCACGAGAACACAGGTCGTGAGTGCCGTGACAGGTCCTCTGACGATGCCAGCCTCGGGCAGGCCCCCCGAGTGGGCAGAGGGTAAGCACAGCAGTCGGGGTGCGGCAACACGCAGAAACAACCCTCGTGCCAATCCCGGCGGGACCGGACGGCAGGCTCACAGCCACAGAGGCGGCTCTGTGCCTTCCTGCTGCGCTCTTCAGATGGAGTCGGAAGCGCGGCAGCTGTGGTATGCAATGTGGGGGTTCGGGCAGGACCCACACTCACGGATTCCAGCCGAGCCCCTCGCCCACCCAGCCGACGGCCACCGCCTGGCAGGCAGGGCCTGCTGCAAGCTGGGAGCGTCCTTCTTGGTGGCACGGGCCTCCCGGGGACCCTCCGTGAAGGCGGGTGGAAGGCTGCCAGCGGCACCTGCAAATGACACGCTGCATGGTAAACACAGGAGCTGGGAAGGTCAGTGTTTACCCGGAGGAGCGAACACGGAGATACAGAGCCAGGCACCACGTGGAGGTTCACGGATCCCCTCTCTAGCAAACGGGGAGAACGAGGTGGAGGGTGGACACGGAAAGTCCACGTGTCTGAGTCCACCCACACTCAAGTGGGCTGACGCTCGCTCACACACAAGGCTGAGCCGGGCCCTGCGTGGAGGCCCTCACATGGCCTGACGCTCGTTCAAACACATGGCTAAGCCGGGCCCCACGTGGAGGTCCTCACGTGGGCTGACGCTCAGTGACACGGCTGAGCCGGGCCCCACATGGAGGGCCTCATGTGGGCTGACACTCGCTCACACACACAGCTGAGCCGGGCCCCGCGTGGAGGCCCTCACATGGCCTGATGCTCGTTCAGACACACGGCTGAGCCAGGCCCTGTGTGGAGGCCCTCATGTGGGCTGATGCTCGTTCAGACACACGGCTGAGCCGGGCCCCGTGTGGAGGCCCTCATGTGGGCTGACGCTCGCTCACACACACGGTGGAGCCGAGCTGTGCCGGGCAACTGGGCCTGTGCAGAGTTGTCCGCCGGGCCCTGCACCCACGGCTCCGGGCAGTTGAGCATCTCCACTGAGCTCAGAAGGCAGGGATGGGGGACGTGGGGATCACAACGTCCACCAGCCAAGGGGTGACGGGGGATGCCGGGGGGCACGGTGAGGCAGGATCGGCACCCTCCCTCCTGAGCCTGGTCTTCTGTGTGGGTGTCCCCACCCGGGCTTCTGTTTCCCGTGAACCCCCCTTGCTGCTCCCCGCCAGGTGGGGAACCGCAGCTCTACGTCCTCCGCCACACAGTCCTGGCAGGGCACAGTCCTGGGCAGCGTCCTGGGCAAACCAAACGCCACAAGGGGAATGGCACGTGCTCTCGCCATAGATCAGGGAGGTGCCATGACCGTGCACGCCGTCGGGATGTGCAGAGCCCAGGCTGTCACCACGCCGCCGTCAGCTCCGAGTACGGGGGGCCGCGCGTTGGGGACATGGATGGTGCTGCGTGGGGTCTGTGCATCCGACCGAAGGACCCTGTGGGGACACTGGATGGTGTCTGTGTGACCAGGACAGGTGAACAGGGCTGTCTGTGTGCTGAGCCGGCGTGTGCGGGGTGGGACAGTCACTCTCCAGGCAGGGAGGGTCAGGCTGGGGCAGCACAGCTGTCCCGTGCAGGGAGCAAGGTCTGAGCTGCCCCGGAGCTGCCCGGAGACAAAGGCCTGAGAACCTTTGGGCAGGAGGGTGTGGGCAGGGCACCTCCAGCAAGAAGGGCCCGGCCACACAGCTGCACGGTCACGCTCCAGAGGCATGTGAGGACCCACAGCGAGAGCACGTGCCGTGTGACACGCTGTCATCACACAGGGGCCTGCTGAGACCCACAGCGAGAACACATGCTGTTCCCATCCCAAGGCGGGAGGCCACTGAAACTGAACACTGCCCCCCTGGCTGAGTTTGTTTGGAAAGGATGCTGTGACTGGGAAATGGGCAGTGGCAGGGAGGAGGTGGAGCTTGGGTTTCCCACCTGGGCAGGGAGCAGCCACCGGGGGGCTGGCGGGAAACAGAAGCCCAGGCGGGACATCCCCACAGCGGGAAGAGCAAGCTCAGGAGCCTCTGCCATGGGCTCGTGGCTGTGGCTGATGTTCACGTGGAAGGCTGTGCCGTCACAGGACTCCTGAGAACAGCACCGTGCTGCCCTGCCTGGAGTGTCCGAGGGCAGAGGTGCCACATCCCGACAATTCCAGTGGCTCCAACAGGGACGCCCCCAGATGCCCCTCCCGAGGACGTGTCCAAGTGGGGTGGGCCCCTGACAAACAGAACCCACGCTCCTGCGGGCAGTGAAGGCAGCTGGGACACGCCCCCTTCTCCCCAACACCGCCCCACAAACACCCCAAGATGAACCCGGAACTCACCCAGCAACCTCAGAGAACACGCACTTCACACAACGTCAATTCTCACTCCCTGAAAACGTGGAAACCCATTTTCCGAAAAGTGAAGCAAACTTCTGTAAACGGAATTCCTGGTTTCCCACCGTGACTCTAGTAAAATAAAGTCCTGCTGAAACGACGCACACTTAGGTGACTGCGCTCGGCCTTCCAGAGGTGGATACACAGGTGCTCGGTCACCAAAGGCCCCACACAGAGAGTCACGGCCCTGCTGCAGGACGGAATGCTTCCTCCTCCAGCCACGTCCACATGTGAGCTAACCACGAGAGACTCCACAGCCCTCACAGAAGACGCATGTCCTCGCTGCAGGGCAGAGGGCTCCTCATCGAGCCATGTCCACATGAGAGGTAACCACATAACAGACTCCACAGCCCCCACAGAAGAGCCCGCCCCCCTCATCCATCCACGGGTGAAGTAACCACCTAAGAGACTCCACAAGCCACAGAAGAGTCACGGCCCCGCTGCAGGGTGGAGGGCTTCCTCGTCCAGCCATGTCCACGTGCGAGCAACCCACCTAAGAGACCCCACAGCCTCCACAGAGACTCACAGCCCCACTGCAGGGTGGAGGACTTCCTCGTCCAGCCACGTCCACGTGCGAGCAAACCACCTAAGAGACCCCACAGCCTCCACAGAGAGTCACAGCCCCACTGCAGGGCAGAGGCTTCCTTGTCCAGCCACGTCCACGTGCGAGCAACCCACCTAAGAGACTCTGCAACCACCAAGCACACACCTCCCGCAGATCGTGCTCGAAGCTCATCTCACTCTGAACGGTCTCCAGGTTAGGAGGGTTTTAAAGAAACCATCTTTGTAACACAAACTGACAGCCCCTGCCCACTTACAGGCAAAATGTCAAAGCCTGGAAGACAGAGGTCAGGTGAAAACTCTGAAGGAGTGTAAAAGCTGACGTGATCTTAGAGAAAAAATTTCAATTAAAGAGAAAGAAGTGGGTCTCCCTCCCGCTTCAAACCGGGTGCTTTGGCTCAACCTGATGTTTCGGCCACTAGCCGCAGGCTCCTGGAACTGAGCTGGGAAAACGCGCAACACGGCACTCGTACAGCTAACCTACACGGTGTCCCAGGGACAGACACACATCTTACTTCCCTGAGCACTTACGGGAACTGAGATTACATTTCAATGCCGGCCAGGGTGGAGGCTCACGCCCTTAATCCCAGTACTTTGGGAGGCCGAGGCGGGCGGATCACCGGAGGTTAGGAATTCGAGACCAGCCTGGCCAACATGGTGAAACCCCGTTTCTACTAAAAATACAAAAACTAGCCGGGCGTGGTGGCGGGCACCTGTCATCCCAGCTACTCGGGAGGGTGAGGCAGGAGAATCGCTTGAACCCGGGAGGCGGAGGTTGCAGAAAGGCGAGATCTCACCTCTGCACTCCAGCATGGGTGACAGGGTGAGCCTCG